>NC_135727.1:70349984-70431184 GCF_964656455.1 Halichoerus grypus | reverse complement strand
TTCTTAATCAGAGGAGTGATAATTTCTTTCTTGAGTCTCCTTTGAGTTAGATTTACTCCCTCAACAGGGTGACCAGGAATCTGGGAGATTCAAACTGTAAGAAACTTCACACTAGGAAGCTTCACCAAGCCTCAAAATGATCTCAAATTCTTTTTTTTTTTTTTTAAGATTTTATTTATTTATTTGACAGAGAGAGACACAGTGAGAGAGGGAACACAAGCAGGGGGAGTGGGAGAGGGAGAAGCAGGCTTCCCACTGAGCAGGGAGCCTGATGCGGGGCTCGATCCCAGGACCCTGGGATCATGACCCGAGCCGAAGGCAGACGCTTAATGACTGAGCCACCCAGGCGCCCCATCAAATTCTTTTCATAGCACCCTTTTCTCTCAGTTCAGATTCAAGGAACATAAGGTCTCATTGGGAGCTAGAAGTAAGATGGAGGTGGGAGAACGGACATGGGCAGCAAAGGTAAGGGGTCACAGGACAGCATGGCTGAGGATTTGGAGATTGAGGCAAGATTAGGGGATATTGGAGAATGCATCCAGGGAATGCATCTCAACCTCACAGAGAAGTTTGATCAGAGTTAAAGGGGCTTCCTGGACTTCCAGGAAATTCAGCATTTCTGGCTCATTTCTCTGCTCTCATTATATGGATTTGAAGTACAAATAAAGTTTTCCCCTTGACCTGAACCTTTCAGATCCTTTCAAACCCTGGCAGCGGTCTACTTTTAATGTCATTTTTCTACAGGTGAGTTGACATCAATAGGGGCTTTGATGGACATTTAAAAAATTTAGAGGTGTAGAATGCATATAGAAAAGTGCAGAAAGTGCACTAATCTTAAATGTACAACTTTTTTCTATCTTATCAAAATCAGGGAACCAGCAACTACTCAGATTTCCTGGAGAGGATGAAGGTGAGGAATCAAAAAGTTCAAGTAACCCTTGTTGTATATAAACTTGATCTATAAAATTTCAAGTTTATAGAATTAATAACATAATGTACTTATTTTACATAGTCCAAAGCCTAAAATGTAAGAAAGTTTCAAGCAGGTGCATAACATTAATAATAATAACAACAACAATAACCATAGCTACTGTTTCTCATACAAACTAACCTGCCAGACACTATGCTAAGTGCTTTGCATGCGTTATCTCATTTACTTCCCTACTTCCCACCATCAAATGTACATATCTGTTCACATTAGCACAAATCCTCTCCTTACCTCCTTTACACTTCTTATTTCTTCCCATTGTACTTTGTATCCTGTTCCCTCACACCTTCCCAGGAACTTTATACTATTAATTATCCTTTTTCTCTCCTGTTTATTCAACCTTTCCCTCTCATTGGATATTTTCATTGACATTTAAACATGCTCAAGTCTCCGATTTTACAAAAACAATTTCCCTTGACTACATAACCCTTTCCAACTGCTACTTAACTCCTCTCTCTCCTTTATAAGTGAACTTCTTGAAATAACTATTCATTTTCTATTTCCACCTTCTTATTCCCTTCAAAACACACTTCAATTTGACTTCCAACCCACTCAGTCTGTAGTGATAAGGTCACTTTGGAACATCAAGTCACTAAATCCAATGGGTACTTTTTAGTCCTTGTCTTACTTGATCTCACAAGCAAAAATTGACACTCATGATGGTTTCTTCCTTGAAATAACATTCAATACATTGGCTTCTATGACCCACGGCTCCTCTTGGCTGTCCTCCTACTTCTCTGGCCATTCCTTTCAGTCTCCTTTGCAGGCTCTTCGTTTTCTACCTGGCCATCAAATGATGAAGTTCCTCAGGACGTAGCCCTAGTCTTGCTCTCTTCTTATATATAACTCTTCTAGACATTTTCAATTATGCCCATGACTTCAAATACCACCCACATGCAGATGACTCACACATTTTTATCTCTAGGTCATATCTGTCCTTTGAGGTCCAGATTTGTATATTACAGTAATAATAGCTAACACATATTTAGAACAGTGTTTGGCATATATAGTAAGTACTATATAAGTGTTTGCTATTGTTAGTACTACTATTACTCCTCTTTCTCTTCACCAAAAGCTTTCACTTCAGACTATTAAAGTTGGGGTGTTTTTTTCTCTTGGAGAGGAGGGACACATCTTCAATATCCAATTTTATAATGTTTCAATAAGAAAATAGGATTTTCTTTTTTTTAAAAGATTTTTATTTATTTATTTGACAGAGAGAGAGACAGCGAGAGAGGGAACACAAGGAGGGGGAGTGGGAGAGGGAGAAGCAGGCTTCCCGCTGAGCAGGGAGCCCGATGCGGGGCTCGATCCCAGGACCCCGGGACCATGACCCAAGCCGAAGGCAGACGCTAAACAACTGAGCCACCCAGGCGCCCAAAAATAGGATTTTCTTGACAGTCAGGTTTTGCTAGTCCACAAAGTGATAACATATTTAACATACCATTGCCTCAGCTCTAGGATTAAGGGAGATTGTATTCACCTGCTGAAGGAATGAAGCATCATGTATAGAATGCCACTGTGCTAACCACTTCTACCCACATTATTTTACTTAATCCTCACACCTGCTCTGTGAGGTAGGTATTATTATCCCAAATTTTTATAGATGAGGAAACCAAGACTCAGGGCAGGAAATAGCTTGCTTGAAGTAACATAGCTACTGATTAAAACTCAGTCATTGCTGAGAGCTGTCCTAGAGCCATTTGAGAATATCAAAAACCTAAGGACCCAACTGAGGTCTTAGAAGAGGGGTCTTAGAAGAGAAGCATAACACCAAGCCACTCTAGCCTAGCCGAGTCCCTTTGACAAGTCTATCTAGGAACCAGCGAAGCATTTGGTGGATCAGTGATATCTCACACTGATGTAACACCTTTCCAAAAAACTTTTACACCAGATTCAGAGTTACTATTTCTGGGATCCTTGCTTCCACTGTCCCCTTTCTCCGTTTCTGCTCCCCAAGTCCCAGAACACTGCTACAGGGAGAACCGAGCAGACCAATATAAATTCGTGCTGTCCAATATCAACTTGGCCCTTGCAGCTGCTCAGCAACCCTTTTATTTGTCTCATACGTTCCCTGGCACTCTCCCCACAGAGGCTGTTCCCTGATCTTCTTCTTCTCAAATTCCAGCTCCTCCGGTTCCACTCCTTCAGACTAATACACACGCTTTCATGAGATGCTTGACAATTCAATAACATTGTTCTAAAACTTTTTTTTTTAGGGAATTTAAAACATGTACAAAAGTAGACAGAATAGTATAATGAATCCCCATTTACCAAACACTCAGCTTCAACTAGTATCAACTTTCACACACTCGTTTCATCTATCTCCTTTCCATATTATTTTAGAGCATATCCCAGACATGATATCATTTCATACTTAAATATTTTAGTATGTATCATTAAGAGGTAAGAATCCTTTTTTTTAAAAAAAAATCATAGTTGTAATACCATTAGCACACATAAACAAGCAATATTCCCTTTAATATCATTAAGTGCCAATCAGTATTTAAATTTCCAATAGTTTCATAAGTGTCAAAAGAATTTTTTACAGCTTTTTTGTTTGAATCAGTATCCAAATAAAGCCTACACATTGTGATTGGTGGATATGTATTGTATGTCACTTTTACCTATTTTTTTAAGTAAGCTCTACGCCCACTGTGGGGCTTGAACTCATGACCCAGAGATTGAGTCATATGCCAGGCACCCCATATGTCACTTTTAAACTAAAGGTTCCCTTTCATCTCTTTTTTTCCTTGCAATTTTTTACTGAGGAAATCAGATTATTTTTCAGTAGAGTTTTGTCTGGGTTTTGCTGATTGCATCTCTGCTGTACAGTTTAAAATATTTCCTTGACCTCTGTTGTATATATTGGTAAAATCAGTGTCTGTACAATGCATCTTTTTTATTCATTGTCCTATTTTCAGTGGGGTGGGGAAATTGTCCGTGTGACCAAAGAAGTGGAAGGTGTCTGGCTTGGCAAGCAACTCAGGAAAGAGCTAGGACTCTTTAGCAGTACTGAAACAGATGGTTGGGGTCAGAGCTCAATAAATAGTAACGGAGGTCCAGGCAAGATAGGATGGGTGAGGGGCCGTGCAGTGTCAGATTTCCACTCTGCTGGTATGTAGAGCAGGACAGGCAAGGAAGTGGTGATCAGGCTGAAGTCAGAACTGGAAAAGGAGATGTAGTACTTGAGGTAGCAGTTGGGATTATTTCTCAGGGATTACTCTACTTGCTATACCCTGTTTTCTAAATATATCTTTTCCATTCATTCCCACCTCTGTGCCTTTGCCCAGGATGTTTCCTCTGTTTGGAATATCATCTCCTTTGTCTCCACATATCCAAATCCTATTTATCTTTAATGACCAGTGCAAGTTTTTTGTTTTCCATATTTTTGCTTGTAGAATCATAAAATATCTCTAAAAGGGTAAATAAGAGATCAAGAATATTGATTGCTTGGAGCGCCTGGGTGGCTCAGTTGGTTAGACATCTGACTCTTGGTTTCGGCTCAGGTCGTGATCTCAGGGTCATAGGGATTGAGCCCTGCATCGGGCTCCGCACTCAGCATGCAGTCTGCTCGAGATTCTCTCTAAATAAATAAATAAAACCTAAAAAAAAAAAAAGAATATTGATTGCTTTTCCAGGAAGGGAATTGGATGGCTAGAGGACAGGGCTGGAAGGGAGAAAGATATTACTGATTTGTTGCAGGAGAGACACTGATGAAAGTGTCTACTATGAATTCGGTAGAAATAGAAGCAGGGAGATTGAGTAGAATGAGGAGGGTCTGGAACAGCCTCTGTGGGGAGAGTGCCAGGGAACATATGAGACAAATAAAGGAATTGCTGAGCAGCTGCAAGGGCCAAGTTGATATTGGACAGCATGAATTTATATTGGTCTGCTCGGTTCTCCCTGTAGCAGTGTTCTGGGATTTGGGGAGCAGAAAGGAAGAAAGGGGACAGTGAAAGCAGGGGTCCCAAAGACCATAACACTGAATCTGGTGTAACTGGGAGATAACTGATCTGGATGAAGTGAGAGGTAAAGTACCTAGGGGTTCCACTGAGATTAGAGTTGAAGAGATCAGAGACAAACCAGTTGTTTGGAGAAGTGTTTCATCAATGTGAGATATGAATGATTAACCAAGGGACTCATTGGTTCCCAGATAGGCTTGTCAAAGGGACTCTTCTAGGACTCCACTGGGGTCCTTAGGTTATGGATATTCTCAAATGGCTCTAGAACAGGGGTTTTAAGGTGGAATTCATCACTGAAATTGGAGCTTCTGCAAGAGGCATGGTGGGAGGAGTAGCAAAAAATTAAACTACTCTTTATTGAGCCTTTAATGTGATCTAAGCTCTGTAATAAATCTGTCTATTCTGTTATCTTTTTCTGTCTCTATATAATATATACGTGTATCTCAAATGAGAATATATTTAATTCTCAAAACAGTGTATTAAAAGCATTATTATTGTAATTTTTTTAAGATTTTATTTATTTATTTATTTGAGAGAGAGAAAAACAGAGATAGTGAGAGAGAGCACAAGCTGGGAGGAGAGGGAGAAGCAGGGAGCCCGACGCGGGGCTCGATCCCAGGACCCTGGGATCATGACCTGAGCCAAAGGCAGACGCTTAACTGACTGAGCCACCCAGGCGCCCTTATTATCATTTTTATAAAATGAGGAAATTGAGCTTCAGGGGGATTACATAATTTTCCCTAGGTCGCACAGCTATCAAGTGTCAGAGCCTGGGACAGAAATCTAGGTCTTGACTACAAAGCCCGTGTTCTTTGGTATTCCAGCAGTACTTTCTAGCAAACACCTCCCTCCCTCCACAAATGAATCCTATTTTGCCAGTGACATCTGTTATAAAATTATAGATGCATTATCACCAAAAATAGTTATACACTGAATTGAAAACTTTTGATGAGTAAAGAGTTCATTGAGTAGGATGGAAGAGATACTTAGAAGCAGTGAAACTAATTGAAGATAATTGGCAGTGGTCCAGGGGAGAAAGCTAAGACCCTAGACTAAGTGGACATGATAGTAAGAATGGAGGAGAGAGTCATAGATGTAAGAGATATGTCTTAGTTCAGGCTGCTATGACAAAGTATCATAGTCTGGGTAGTTTATAAACAACAGAGATTTATTTCTCATAGTTCTGGAGGCTGGAAGTCTGAGATCAGGGTACCAACACAGTTGAGTTCTGATGAGGGCCCTCTACTAGGTGGAGAGCAGAGAGAGGAAGCAAGCTGTCTCATGACTCTTAAAAGGGTACTAATCTTATTTATGACCTCATCTAATCCTAATTACCTCCCAGAGACCCTACCTCCTAATACCATCATATTGGGGGGGGGTAGGATTTCAATATATGAATTATAAGGGGACATAATCAGTCTGTAACAAGATAGTTCCACAGGTAAGAATGAAAGTAATATGGCTGTGCTGTTCTGTGTTTCTTGAACTTACACAACTCACTCCCTCCTCAGTGCCTCTGTAATATCTGATCCCCCTGCCTGGAATAGTCTCCTTCCAGGTTTTTGAATAGCTGGCTCCTTCTTGTTATCCATGTCTCAGCTCGTGATAGGTAACCAATTCATTATCTTGAAAATTAATCAATAAAGGGAGAGAATCAAGCATTTATCCTGCCTTTCCTATCTGAATTGGGTAACAAAATAGATGGGGTGATATGTCTTTTTACAAAAGTATTCCAATGAATGAAAAGCAATAGTAAAATCAGAACATCACTTTTTGGCAATCCTTGATAAATAGATATAAATAGTAAGCATCAACAGCTTCTAAGATTATAAAGAGACAACAGATATTGTATCCATCCAATAGTCATACCAAAGAGATGGAACCCGAGTTTGATTTAGTCTTTGGATCCAGCTGCCAATTTGTAGGAAATAGACAGGAACTGCACAATGCCTGGGTAATCAGCAAAATCCACAGGTAGAAGCTTTACAGGTCAAACTGCTCAAGTTCTTCCACACACACACAAAAAAAAATCACCTCTCAGAGAGGCCTTTCTTGACCATCCCCTCTAAATTAGCACCTACTGTCCACGTTACTATCACATTACACCATTTGATTTTCCCCATAGCCTTTATCATCAACTGAGGTTTCTTTACATGAGAAACAGTATAGCATTAACAGTTAAGAGGAGAAACTATAACATCAGGCTGCCTGGGTTCAAATCTTGACTACTTAAGATCTATGTGCCTCAGTTTCCCCAACTGTAAAATGGGATTAATAACAGTGCCTAGAGGGGCACCTGGGTGGCTCAGTCGTTAAGTGTCTGCCTTCGGCTCAGGTCATGATCCCAGGGTCCTGGGATTGAGCTCCACATCGGTCTCCTTGCTCAGCAGGGAGCCTGCTTCTCCCTCTCCCACTCCCCCTGCTTGTGTTCCTGCTCTCGCTATCTCTCTCTGTCAAATAAATAAAATCTTTAAAAAAAAACAAAACAGTGCCTAGATCATAAGGTCATTAGTAGTATTAAATGAGTTAACATAGCTAAAGAGCTTAGTACAGTGTCTGGTATAGGGTAAGCATTATAAAAATGTTAACACTATTAATGCATAATCAGTTTTTTATTTGTACATTATTTCTTTCACTAGAATATAAGTCTGTATTTATGCACTGTTCCCAGAACCTAAAACTGCCTAGCACATATATAATAAATATTTGTTGAATGACGGGCCTGGATTAGAGTGGCAAAGAATAGACAAGAAAGAGACACATAAGATATTATTTAAAAAGAAGAAACAAACCTTGGACTTGGTGATTTTTTTTTTTCTGATATGGGATGGAATGGTATAAGATGACTACTCCAAGGCTTCAAGTTTAAGTAATAGGTAGAAGGCTAGTGCTTTTAACAAAAATAGAAGTGGGAACTAGAGCTAATATTTGAATATTCTGATAATTTTATTTTAGATATGAGTTTGAAATTATGGCAAAATATGAGTAGAAATGCTAGCAGGAAGTTAACTGTAAATACAAAATTAGAATTCATGAGAAAATCCAGCACTGAAAATAGATTTGAGTATCATCTTCATCAATGTGAGACTTAAATATTCAACTTTCATCTTTAAAAAAACAAAAACTGCAAAAGTGAATAAAATGGAAAATAAAATATTTGAACCCTTAAATTTATCCTTCAGAGGAAGTCACTGTTAGTTTGGTGTGTATCCTTTCAAACATTTTCTATGCATTTGCAAACATATTGGCATATAACATGTAGGGACATAGTAAAAGTCCAAGTGGCTATCTATATACATATGGAGAAATTTGTTTTTTCTTTTTGGCCAATTTGAAATCATTCTATAATATTTTTCCATTGCTTGCTTAGTCATTAAATATGTCACTCTATAGTCCTTGAAGATATTTCCATGTCAATATGTATAGATCTCTGACATTCTTTTTTGTGCTGCATAGTACTTGATTGTACATATATGCTATAATTTATCTATCTGTTCCCCTACTGATGGACACTTAGGTTGTTTCCAGTTTTTTGTTATTACAAATTATGCAGCAATGAAAATCATTTTACATGTATCTTTACTATTTGTGCTAATATTTCTTAAAGATAGATTCTTAGAAGTGGAATTGCTGAAAAGAAGACATATTACATTTTTATATATCTTATATATCTAAAGAAGACATATACATTTTTATATATCTAAAATGTTAATAGAGGGGAGCCTGGCTGGCTCAGTCAGAAGAGCACATGACTCTTGATCTCAGGTCATGAGTTCGAGCCCCACATTGGTGTAGAGATTACTTAAAAAATAAATTTAAGGGATGCCTGGGTGGCTAAGTCGGTTAAACGTCTGCCTTCAGCTCAGGTCATGATCCCAGGGTCCTGGGAATGAGTCCCACATTGGGCTCCTTCCCACATCGGGCTCCTTGCTCAGCGGGGAGCCTGCTTCTCCCTCTGCCTGCTGCCCCCCCCCCCCCCCCGCTTGTGTGTGCTCTCTGTCTCTCTCCCTCTCTCTGGCAAATAAATAAAACCTTAAAAATAAATAAATAAATAAATAAATAAATAAATAAATAAATAAATAAATTTTTTAAAATGTTAATAGGGGAGCACCTGGGTGGCTCAGTGGGTTAAGCTTCTGCCTTCAGCTCAGGTCATGATCCCGGGGTCCTGGGATCGAGCCCCACATCAGACTCCTTGCTCAGTGGGGAGCCTGCTTCTCCTGCTCCCTCTCCTGCTCCCTCTGCTGCTCGCCCTGCTTGTGTTCTCTCTCTCTCAAATAAATAAATAAAATCTTTTAAAAAAGTAAAATATGTTAATAGGTACTATTCAATTTCCCTCCACAAAAACTATTCCAATTTACATGGCCATCCAGCAATGTATGAGGTACCAGTTTCCCCAATAACCTCATCAATACTTTGTTATCAATTAAAAAATATTTATCAACCAGATGTGCAAATGATGGTATCTCATTTTTATTTTGCATTTCCTCTGATTACAAGAAAGGGTGAGGGGCAGCTGGGTGGCTCAGTTGGTTAAGCATCCAACTCTTGATTTCGGCTCAGGTCACGATCTCAGGGTCCTGGGATCAAGCCCCAAGTGGAGCTCCGTGCTCAGCAGGGAGTCTACTTGAGATTCTCTCTCCCTCTTCCCATCCCCCACTTGCAATCTCTCTCGAATAAATAAAATCTTTTTTTTTTTTAAAGATTTTATTTATTTATCTGAGAGAGAGAATGGGAGACAGAGAGCATGAGAGGGGGAGGATCAGAGGGAGAAGCAGACTCCCCGCCGAGCAGGGAGCCCGATGTGGGACTCGATCCCGGGACTCCAGGATCATGACCGGAGCTGAAGGCAGTTGCTTAACCAACTGAGCCACCCAGGCGCCCCAGTAAAATCTTTTAAAAAAACAAAGGGTGAGGGGCGCCTAGGTGGCTTAGTCATTAAGCGTCTGCCTTCGGCTCAGGTCATGATCCCAGGGTCCTGGGATTGAGCCCCGCCTGGGGCTCCCTGCTCAGCGGGAAGCCTGCTTCTCCCTCTCCCACTCCCTGCTTGTGTTCCCTCTCTCGCTGTCTCTCTCTGTCAAATAAAATCTTTTAAGAAAATAAAAATAAAAAACAAAGGGTGAGCATTTTTCTTTTTTACTAAATATTCATATACAGACTTTCAATTAAACTTAGTTTTCAGGGGCACCTGGGTGGCTCAGTTGGTTGAGTGTCTGCCTTTGGCTCAGGTCATGATCATGGGGTCCTGGGTTTGAGTCCCGCATTGGGCTCCCTGTTTGGCAGGGAGCCTGCTTCTCTAAAAAATATTAAATAAATAAACAAACAAACTAAACGAATTAACTAACTTAGTTTTCAGCCCCATGTGTCATGCTCATTTTCTTTTCTTGGATCCTGGAGCCTTTCCATAGTTTTAGTGGTAAAATTGCCCCTTCTCATCTGTATCCTTTTTTTTTTCCTCAGTTTTTTTAAGTAAGCTCCATGCCCAGTGTGGAGCCCAACGCAGGGCTTGAACTCACAACCCTGAGATCAAGACCTGAGCTGAGATTGAGAATTGGACACTTAACTTACTGAGCCATCCAGGCACCCCCTGGGTGGCTCTGTATCCTTGGCCTAGAATTTCTTCCTAGCTACTATTTCAGGTACCATTTCTCAAATGGCTTTCCTGCTTCTAGAGAACACCTGGAACTTTTTGTCCTTTGTGTTTGTACATATTTTATATATTAGTATACTTTTAGTGGTGTCTCAGAAGGGTTCTGAAATGCTATATTTGTCATACTAAATTCCCACATAAGGGGCGCCTGGCTGGTTCAGTCAGTGGAGCATGTAACTTGGTCTTGGGGTTGTAAGTTCGAGCCCCAACTTGGGTATAGAGATTACTTTAAAAAATAAATTCCCACATGTAACTGCCTCTCTATTCAGTTCCACTTGTTTGTCTATCCTTTCTTATTTTTTATTTTTTAAAGTACTCTGTACACCCAACATGGGGCTCCAATTCATAACCCCAAGGTCAAGAGTCTCATGCTCTACCAAGTAAGCCAGCCAGGCACCCCTGTTTGTCTATTCTTGAAGCATATCACACCTTTATATAGTAATTTTATATCTGGTAGGCAAGTCTTCCCTTATTTCTTTTTTCTATCTTTTAAAAGTTTCTTGGCTTTTTCTGTATATTCTTTCAGATAAACTTCAGAACCAACTTGTCTGGTATTCACACCCTATCCCCCCCCAATCCCAATGAGATTGTTATGGAAATTTATAGTTATTTGAAATTTTTTTCAATTGTAAAACCTCTTATTGAGGAATATTACATATAGCCTTCAGCAATATTTTATAGTTTTATTCATATAAATGTTTTATACATATCTTTTCTGTGTGATTTCATTTTTAAGTAATCTCTACATCCAACATGGGGCTTGAACTTACAACCCTAAGATAAGAGTCAGATGCTCTACTGACTGAGCCAGACAGGCACTCCTTTTTGTACATTCCTTGTTGGATTTACTTCTGTCATTTTTTTCCATTACTATGAATGGGATCTTTTTCCCCATTATATTTTCTAATTGGATATTTTAATATAAAGAAATTTTTTATAGAGAAGTTATTGATTTCAAACAAACTCTTCCTATTTAATTATTTCTCAGTTGATTTTCTTAGATTATATATCCTATGTAAACAAGGACATTTTATGACTCTTCCTTTACAATATTTATAACTTTTATCTTCTTTTAATGTTTTCACTAGAACCTGTAGAAGAATGTTGAGTAGTGGTATTTGTAAAAACAGGTGAGTATTCTTGATTTGTTCTGACTTCAAGGTGAATGCCACTAATATTTCGCTATGGAGTATGATGGTTGTCATTGTTATCTATACTCTATCAAGTTATAAATTCTCTTGTTCCTAGCCTACTGAGAAAATATTTTTAAGGTACTACAAACACAAGCTAAAAAATTCAAATAGTATAAAAGAGTAGGTGAAGAGATGCCCATCTCTATTCCCCAGTTTCCCAATTCCCTTACTGAGAAGCTATTCCTATTAACAATTTTTATGTGAACTACCAGAAATAAATCAATGCAGATATAAGAATATATGTGAAAAAATATGTATGTGAATATGTTATTTTGTACACAAAGAGTGTTGTACTATAAACACCTTCTAAACCCTGTGGGTTTGTTGTTGTTGTTGTTGTTGATAAATCAGCTGTCAGTCATTTCTTTGTAGGTAATCTATCTTTTCTTTTTAGCTCTTTTTTTTCCTACTTTCATTATGGAAAATTTCAAACATACAAGAGTAAAGAAAACAGTATACTGAATCCCCATGTACCTGTCACCCAGCTTCAGTGATTATTAACTCATGGCCAATCTTGTTTCATCTATATTCCCCTAAGACCTGCTCCCCAACCTGCACACCAAGGTTATTCTGAAGCAAATATCAGACATCGTATTACTTCATTTTATCCATAAACATTTTGGTATGTATCTCTAAAATATAAGGACTTTTATTAAACATTGCAATAAAACCATCACAATTCTTTAACTATCATCAGATGTTATAGTTACTGTTCACATTTTCCTGATTGTCTCAGAAACATTTATGTGTTTATTTTGAGTTTGTTGTCAAGGATTGTCAGGCTCCAAATGAGGACTATACATTGCAATTGGTTGATGTTTCTTAAATCTCTTAATCTATAGGTGCCCCCTCCTTCTCCCCCTCCTTTTATTCTCCCATGGGATTTATTTGTTGAAGAAACTGGGTGGTTCATCCTGTAGTGCTTCCTATAGAATGGATTTTAGTGATTGCATCCCTGTGGTGTTGTTCCCCTGTTCTTTTTATTTCCTGAATATTGATTAGATCTAAGGCTTGATTAGATTTAGATTCTGGTTCTATTTTTTCCTCTTTTGGGGGGCAAGAATATGTCATAGGTAGTGTTGTATACTTTTATAAGTAGGTAACAAGTCTCTTGCTCCTTTTAAGATATTCTCTTTGTTGTTTTTGAAGTTTCACTACAATGTGTCTAGGTGGGGATTTCTTTCTTTGTTTCTTTTTCATGTTTGGGATTCCTAAATCTTGGAGATTGGCATCTTTCACCAATTCTCAGCTATTTTTTTCTTCAAATACTGCTGTTCCACTGTTTTCTCTATTCTTCACCTGAACTCCAGTTGGACATCACCTGTAAGCATGGGGCCTTTTAAACTTAGGCTGTAGGGGGGTGCTTGGGTGGCTCAGTTGGTTAAGCATCTGGCTCTTGGTTTGGGCTCAGGTCATGATCTCGCAGTGGTAGGATCAGGCTGCATCGTGCTCTGTGCTCAGTGCCGGGTGGGGCTGGGGTCGTTCTGCTTCAGATTCTCTCCCTCTCCCTCCCGCTCACTCTCTCTCAAATAAACAAACAAACTTAAGCTGTAGGCCACCAGAGATCAGATGACTTCAGAGCAAAAGTCTGCTCCAGAACTTACCCAGCAGAGTTGTGGTTATTCATTGTTTCCTGTACTTTACTCTCAGTGTACCATATATATGTATATGGATGGAGATATATATATCTGTACACACTTAAAAATATATCTTGAAATTCATTCCATATCACTGTATAATCTACCTCATTCCTTTCTCTTTTTTCCTTTTTTTTAAAGATTTTATTTATTTGACAGAGAGAGACACACTGAGAGAGGGAACACAAGCAGGGGGGTGGTAGAGGGAGAAGCAGGCTTCCCACCGAGCAGGGAGCCCGATGTGGGGCTCGATCCCAGGACCCTGGGATCATGACCCGAGCCCAAGGCAGCTGCTTAACCGACTGAGCCACCCAGGTGCCCCAGTTCATTCCTTTTTTTCATGTATTGAGGTATAACTTACATTTTAGTAAGATGCATGTATCTTAAGTATATATTTTTATATGCGTATACATCTTTGTAACCTCCCCCCAGGTCTAAATATAGAACATTTCCAGCACCACAGAAGGCTGGCTCCTTGTGCTCCCTCTTTTTACCCACTCCCAAGATTAACTACATTCTGACTTCTTTGGTCATAGATTAGTTTTGCCTATATTTGAATTTCATATAAAGGGTATGTACTCTTTTTGCCTCTAACTTCTTTCATTCAGCATTTTCTGTGAGCTTCATCTATGTTGTTGAATATATCAGTAGTTCTTTTTCATTGTTGTGTAGAATTCTACCTTCTTTAAATTAACTTCCATTTTATGGATATATCATAATTTAGTTAACCAATCCTCTACTGATGGACATTTAAGTGTTTTTTTTCAGTCTTTTGTTACTACAAACACTGCATATTTATTCATGTATCTTTGCCAATATGTGTAAGTATATCGGTGGGATAAAATCTTAGATATGTTGGAGTGCTAGGTGAAAGATTATGTGCATTATTAATTTTTTTAAGATTTTATTTATTTATTTATTTATTTGAGAGAGGGGAGAGGAGCAGAGGGAGAGGGGCAAGCAGACTCTGCACTGAACGTGGAGCCTGATGTGGGGCTTGATCCCACAACCCTGAGATCATGACCTGAGCTGAAATCAAGAGTTGGGCCCTTAACTGACTGAGGCACTCAGGTGCCCTGTGCATTATTAGTTTTAATAAATAATGCCAAATTGCCTTCAAAGAGGATGTATTATATTAAATAACAATATATGTGAGGGCCTGTTTCCCAGCATCTTTGCCAACTATTAACAAATATTTTTATCTTTGCTGATCTGACAGGTAACACATAGAAACATGTAGTTAATACATATTTTTTAACTAAAAATACATGCACATGGTAAGAAAATTCAAGCAATATGAAAGGATATACAATGAAAGTTATATATTACCCCTACTCCTAGTCCCTAGTTCCCCTGGTTCCCTTTCCAGACTACCACTATTGTCAGTTTCTCATGAATCTTCCAGATACATTCTGTGCATATCATGCATATGCAAGTATAAATGGGTGCATGTGTGTGCACATGTGTTTGGATATCTCTATCTGGCAGATACTTTGATGAAAACAAGTTTACTTTCCCCCTTCCCCTTAAATATCTATATCTATATATCTATATCCATTTCTTCTCTCTTTTTTTTTCACAAATGGCAGCAGGCTATTCACTCTGCTTTTTTCATTTAACATATCTTTGAGATTGTGTCATAATACATTTACAGCTGCCTTTTCTTTTTTATGGTTATATCATTTATTTAACCAGTTCCAGGCATTTTCATTGTTTTCAATATCCTGTTATTACAATCTCCTTGAACACACTTACTTGTATACATCTGACAGTATATTTATAGGATAAATTCCTAGAAGTATGGTTTGTGGATCAAAGTGGTTAGTGGCTGATGTGATTCCCTGCCCAAAATCCATTCTGCATCTTCCCCATTGTTTAATGGTCATAAAGTTTGAAGGGGTGGAATTGATCTCAGCCCCAGCTTCTGGCTGGGGTGCACCACCCTCCTAACCCAATCAGGGTAAGCCCATCCCCCATGCCTTAGTGATTGGTTCTGACTACCCAGGCCATAGCCAATGAATGCAAACCATTGTCCTGTCAAGGGGATTGCTCAGGAATGAGCCATTGACCCAATTCAAGTTAATGAAATGTTAGAGGATGTTTGTTGAAATATTTGGGAGAAGGTTTTTGGTTTTGGTTTTGTTCTTTGCTCGTCTGAGACAGATAACAGAAGCCAACTTTGTCTCTTCTTTTGGACAGTGTGGTATGGCTGATTTGAAGCCTTCAAATGCTACAGCCCTTTTGCTACCAAGAAGGAAGTCAAATCTATGATGAAGTTCACACTTTGGAAGACAGATCTGACAGAAAGAAATTAGGTCCTTGGTGATATTGTTGATCCATGGAATCAAATCAACTGCAGAGTTCTCTCATCCCCTGGAATTTGCATTTGTATGAACCCATAAATCCTCTTTATTGTTTAAGCCTATTGGAGTTGGGTTTTCTGTTACCAATAAAAAGGCATATGTACTTTAAAAGTTTTTGATAAGTCGCCTTCCCAAAGTTATACCAATTTACAATGCCAACAACAAAATACAAGAGTGTCTATTTCACCCCACCCTTGCCAAAACAATGTATTGTCAAACTTTCTGATATTGCCATTTCTACTGGAAAAGAGTGTTATCTCATTGTATTTTTAACATGATCTTTTTATCATGAGTAAGGTTAAGCTTCTTTCTAATATGTTTCAAAGTCACATGTATTTCCTTTGTGTGTATGTGAATATATGTGTATATTGCTCATGTCCTCTGCCTAGTTTTCTATTTCTCTTTTTCTTATTGCTTCGTAGAAGCTTTTTGTATACTAAGAAAATCAGGCCTTTGTCAAATGGGTTGTAATATTTTTTCTGAGTTTCTCCTTTGGCTTTCGACTTTACTTTTATTTCGTATTTTTTTTTTAAATTTTATTTGCATTTATTCTATGCAGAATTTTACTCCCAGGCTGTAAGTTTTTGTTTCTTCAGTTTCTTCTGTGATACCTGTTTCTTCTGCGTAACTTCCTCTTCTGGTTTAGGAACAGTCTGCTCTTTTTCGGTAAGGATCATCTCAATGTGGCAGCGAGAGCTCCTGTATGGGTTAATCCACCCATGAGCCCTGTACGTTCTACGCCGCAGTTTTTGGGGCTTTGTTCACCTGGATGTGCTCAATGACCAGAGGATCTACATCTGAACCTCTAAGTTCAGCATTACTCTCTCATTTTTAAGCATGTGCAGTAAAAACTCAGCACTCTTCTTGGGCCACCAACCCTATGTCCAGCCCACCATTTGGCCCCAGGTACACCTCCCAACTCCACCATTGTAGTGAGGTTTGGCACACCCTGCTTCTGCAAAGTGATGTCTTTCAGATACTTGGTGGCTTTTCAGATATGCATACCCTTGATGGCCTGGGCAGTTTCACGTGTGTTATTAAAGTGAACACAAAGATTTGAACCTCTTGATTTGGATGATTTCATAGGGTTTTCTGGGTCAAGTGAATAGTGAACCATTTTCAAAGGTCACCTCAGGCCACTATAGGGGAAGAAGAAGAGCGGTGGCTCCTGGGAGAATTCATGAGAACTCAATCTCCTATTTTTGTATTTTTTAATGGCCAAATATGTATAACATGAAATTTACCATTTTATTTTTTTATTTTTTTAAAGGTTTTATTTGTTCATTTGAGAGAGAGAAAGAGAGCACGAGCGGGGATGGGGAATAGAGTGGGGGAGAGGCAGAGGGTAAGGGAGAAGCAGACTCCCTGCTGAACAGGGAACCCCATGGAGGGCTCAATCCCAGGACTCTGGGATCATGACCTGAACCGAAGGCAGACGCTTAACCGACTGAGCCACTCAGGCACCCCATGATTGTGTGATTTTTATTTTTTATTATGTTAATGTGGTGTATCACATTGATTGATTTGCATATGTTGAACCATCCTTGCATCCCAGGGATAAATCCCACTTGGACATGGTATATGATCCTTTTAATGTGCTGTCAAAATAAGTTTGCTAGTATTTTGTTGAGGATTTTTACATCCATGTTCATCAGGGATATTGGCCTGTAGTTTTCTTTTCTTGTGGTGTCTTTGTCTGGATTTGGTATCAGAGTGATGCTGGCCTCATAGAGTGAATTAGGAAGTGTTTCCTCCTCTTCAATTTTTTGGAAGAGTCAGAGAAGGACTGGTGTTAATTCTTCTTTAAATATTTGGTTGAATTCACCAGTGAAGCCATCTGGTTCTGAGCCTTTCTTTGTCAGGAAGTCTTACTGTTTCAAGTTCTTACTACTCATAGGTCTTTGCAGATTTTCTATTTTTTCATGGGTTGGTTTTGGTAGAGTGTGTGTGAAAGGGACATATTTGTTTCCTCTACCAATTGAGTACTTCTTTTTTTTTTTTAAGATTTTATTTATTTATTTGACAGAGATAGAGAGCACAAGCAGGCAGAGAGGCAGGCAGAGGGAGAGGGAGAAGCAGGCTCTCTGCTGAGCAGGGAGCCCAACGCGGGGCTTGATCCCAGGACCCCGGGATCATGACCTGAGCTGAAGGCAGCCACTTAACCAACTGAGCCACCCAGGCGCCCCCCAATTGAATACTTCTGTATTCCAAATGTGTGGGTGTTTTTCCCACACCAAGCACTTATCTAGGTCTCTGCAGACACCAAATGGGTGTTCTATAATTTAACTCAATTCTGACACTGTCTCCTGGAGATAGCATCATATCCCACAAGTTAAAGGCTCAGTCCCACAAGTCTGCAGCAAAAGAAAGAACCAATTGCAAGTCCAGATTGTCATTTGTGCTCCTGACTGACTAGCTACATATTAGGCGTCCCCATAACCCCCTCCTTATATTTGATAATTTGCTGGAACAGCTCACAAAACTCAGGAAAACAGTTCACTTTCTAGATTACCAGTTTATTATAAAAGGATGAAACTCAGGAACAGCCAGATGGAAAAGATACAGAAATGTATAAAGGAAGGAGTGTGGAGCTTACATGCTTTCTTTGGGTATGCCCCACATACCCAAAGCACCTCCACATGTTCACCAGCCTGGGAGCTCTCTGAACCTCTTCAGTTTGGATTTTTATGGAGGCTTCATTACATAGATATGATTGATTACATCACTGGCCATTGGTAAGTCTCCAGCCTCTCTCCCTTCCCTATTCTCTATACACACGGTTGTTCTCCTAGCTACCATCCCCCATCCTGAGGCTATCCAGAAGCCCCCAGCTACTGGTCTTCTGGTTTATGGTCTCATTCAAGTTTTCTGTTTCTGCAATGATCAGTCTAGTTGTACTATCCATTATTGAAAATGGAGTATTAAAGTCTCCAACTTATTATAGAACTGTCTATTTCTCCTTCAGCTTTGTTAATAGTTGCTTTATATATTTTAGGCCTCTGTTCTTATGTTTACAATTATTATATATTCTTGCTGAATCAAACATATTGTCAATATATAATGTCATTTTTTATCTCTTGTAACCTTTTTATATTTAAAACCTAGCCCCTGTGCTATTTTCGTTACTATTTTCATGGAACATATTTTTCAATTCTTTTAGTTTCAACCTCTGTGTTCTTATATTTAAAGTGAGTTTCTTATAGACAGCATATAGAATCTGATCCTCTTTTTTAAATCCAATCTGCCAAGCTCTGCTTTTTGCCAGGAGAGTTTAAACCATCTACATTTAATGTGAGTACTGATAATGAGAAATTTACTTCTGCCATTTATCTATTTGTTTTCTTTTATTTCCCACCCCCCACCTCCCCTGTGGTAACTGTAAGTTTGTTCTCTATAGTTAAGAGTTTGTTTCTTGATTTGTCTCTCTCCTTTTTTTTTTCCTTTGCTAGTTTGGTTTGTTTCTTAAATTCCACGTATGAGTGAGATCATATGGTATTTGTCTTTCTCTGACTTATTTCGCTTAGCATTATATTCTCTAGCTCCATCCATGTTGTTGCAAATGTCAAGATTTCATTCTTTTTTTATGGCTGAGTAATATTCCACTGTATATAAAAGGAGGGAAGCTGGCAGAAGAATAGGGGATCTGCGTTTCATCTGGTCCCTTGAATTCAGTTAGTTATCTATCAAATCATTCTGAACACCTGTGAATTCAACCTGAGATCTAAAAAAAAAAGAATTGCTGCCTTTCTATAAATAGAAAAGTGACCACTTTTTGCAAGAGCAGTGAGAGGAGCCTTCAGGGAGCCAAGGCCACATAGAGCAACCCGAAACAGCTTACACTGAACCTGGCCCCTGGTAAGGAGTGGTGCAACTCCACCCAGGCAAAGACAGCTGAGAATCAGTGCAACAGGCCCCTCCCTCAGAAGACCAGCAGGATCCTCAGGCGAATACCAAGTTTATGGATCACTCAGAACTGAAAAACTCCTGTGCTAGGGGAAAATAGTATATAGAATTTGAGGTTTTTTTCTCATGAGTCCTTAGTCTTTCAGTTTAAAATTTTCTTTTCTTTTTCCTTCCTTTTCAACTAGTTTCTCGTTTTATCAACTCTTTGTTTTTAAGTCTTTTTTAATTTTCATTTTTACATTTACATTTTATAGATATATGCTTCATTTTTTACTTCCTTTAAATATATACATATCGTTTTTCTTTACAATTTTGGGATTTAGTGTCTTCTAACAAACAGACCAAAATACACCCAGGACCCAGTGGATCACCCTGTTTTGTCCACCTGTGAGATTATATTCTCTCCTTTCCCCTTTTTTTTCTTTTCTTTTTTGGTTTCTTACCTCTTCAAATTTGTCTACTGTGTATTTCAGTGAGGTTGTGGGTTGATATTTTTGATTTTGTTCTTTCATCCATCTATTCTTCTCTGGACAAAGTGACTAGAAGGAGAAATTCACAGCAAAAGAAAGAACCAGAGGTAATATTCTCTGCCATAGATCTAATCGATATGGAAATAAGTGAAATGTCAGAAATTGAATTCAGAATAACGATTATAAAGTTGCTAGCTGGGCTTGAAAAAAAGCATAAAAGACTAGAGAATCTCTTAGTGAAGAAATAAAATCTAATCAGGCCAAAATTAAAAATGCCTTAACTGAGATGCAGTCTAAAATGGATGTTCTAACAGCTAGGGTAAGTGAGGCAGAAGAGAGTCAGTGACATAGAAGACAAAATGATGGAAAGGAAGGAAGCTGAGAAAGAAAAACAACTAATGGACCATGAGGGGAGGGTTTGAGAAATCATCGATACCATAAAGCAAAACAATATTAGAATTATTGGGGTCCCAGGGGCGCCTGGGTGGTTCAGTCGGTTGGGCGTCTGCCTTCGGCTCAGGTTGTGGTCCTGGGATCCTGGGATTGGGCCCCGTGTCCAGCTCCCTGCTCAGTGGGGAGTCTGCTTCTCCCTCTCTCTCTCCCCACTCATGCTCTCTCTCTCACTTTCTCTCTCAAATAAATAAATAAAATCCTTTAAAAATTTAAAGAAAAGAAAGAATTGTTGGGGTCCCAGAGGAAGAAGAAAGAGAGAGAGGGACAGAAGGTATATTTGAGGAAATCATAGCTGAGAACTTCCCTAATCTGGGGAAGAAAACAGGCATTCAGGTCCAGGAGGTACAGAGAACCCCCCTCAAAATCAATAAAATAGGTCAGCATGCCAACATATAATAGTGAAGCTTGCAAATTTCAGAGATAAAGAGAAAATCCTGAAAGGAGTTCGAGACAAGAAGTCCTTAACATATAAGGGTAGGAACATTAGACTGGCAGCAGACCTATCCACAGAGACCTGGCAGGCCAGAAATGGCTGGCATGATACATTCAGGGTACTAAATGAGAAAAGCATTGCAGCTAAGAATACTTTATCCAGCAAGGCTCTCATTCAGAATGGAAGGAGAGATAAAGAGCTTCCAGGACAAACAGAAACTAAAAGAATTTGTGATCACTAAACCAGCCCTACAAGAAATATTAAAGGGGATCCTATAAATAAAGAGAGATCCCAAAAGTAACATAGACCAGAAAGAAGCAGAGACAATCTACAGAAACAGGGACTTTACAGGTAATACAATGGCACTAAATTCATATCTTTCAATAGTTACTCTGAATGTAAATAGGTGAAATGCTCCAATCAAAAGACACAGGGTATCAGATTGGATAAAAAAGCAAGACCCATCCATATGCTGTCTACAAGAGACTCATTTTAGACCTAAAGACACCTCCAGATTGAAAGTGAGGGGGTGGAGGACAATTTATCATGCTAATGGGCATCAAAAGAAAGCTGGGGTGGCAATCCTTATATCGGATAAATTATATTTTAAACAAAAGACTGTAGTAAGGGATGAAGAGGGACACTATACCATACTTAAAGGGACCATCCAACAAGAAGATCTAACAATTATAAATATTTATGCTCCTAACTTGGGAGCAGCCAATCATATAAACAAATTAATAACAAAATTAAAGAAACACATTGATAATAATATAATAATAGCAGGGGACTTCAACACCCCACTCACAACAATGGACAGATCATCTAAGCAGAAGATCAACAAGGAAACAAGGGCTTTGAATGACACACTGGACTAGATAGACTTCACAGATATATACAGAGCATTCCATCCTAAAGCAACAGAATACACATTGTTCTCGAGTGCACATGGAACATTCTCCAGAATACGTCACATACTGGATCACAAATCACGTCTCAACTATTACCAAAAGATTGGGATCATTCCCTGCATATTTTCAGACCATAGTGCTTTGAAACTTGAACTCAATCACAAGAGGAAATTTGGAAGGAAATCAAATACTTGGAGGTTAAAGAGCATCCTACTAAAGAATGAATGGGTCAACCAGGAAATTAAAGAAGAATTTTAAAATATCATAGAAACAAATGAAAATGAAAACACAACAGTTCAAAACCTCAGGGATGAAGCAAAGGTGGCCCTAAGAGGGAAGTACATAGCAGCACAAGCCTTTCTCAAAAAATTAGAAAAGTCTTGGGCGCCTGGGTGGCTCAGTCGTTTAGCATCTGCCTTCGGCTCAGGTCATGATCCCAGGGTCCTGGGATCGAGCCCCGCATCGGGCTCCCTGCTTGGCGGGAAGCCTGCTTCTCCCTCTCCCACTCCCCCTGCTTGTGTTCCCTCTCTCACTGTGTCTCTCTCTGTCAAATAAATAAATAAAATTAAAAAAAAATTAGAAAAGTCTCAAATACACAACCTAACCTTACACCTAAAGGAGCTGGAGATAGAAGAGCAAATAAAGCCTAAAGCAAGCAGGAGAAGAGAAATAATAAAGATCAGAGCAGAAATCAATGAAATAGAAACCAAAAGAACAGTAGAACAGATCAAGGAAACTAGAATCTGGTTCTTTGAAAGAATTAATAAGATCAATAACCCCCTAGCCAGACTTACCAAAAAGAAAAGAGGAAGGACCCAAATTAATAAAATCATGAATGAAAAAGGAGAGATCACGACCAACACCAAGGAAATACAATTTTAAGAACATATTATAAGCAACTATATGCCAACATTAGGCAATCTGGAAGAAATGGATGCATTCCTAGAAACTTAAAAACTACCAAAACTGAAACAAGAAGAGATAGAAAATGTGAACATTGAGGTTTTGATTTGGATTTCCCTGATGCCGAGTGATGTTGAGCACTTTTTCATGTGTCTGTTGGCCGTTTGGATGTCTTCTTTGGAAAAATGTCTGTTCATGTCTTCTGCCCATTTCTTGATTGGATCATTTGTTCTTTGGGTGTTGAGTTTAAGAAGTTCTGTATAGATTTTGGATACTAGCCCTTTATCTGATATGTCATTTGCAAATATCTTCTCCCATTCTGTCGGTTGTCTTTTGGTTTTGTTGACTGTTTCTTTTGCTGTGCAAAAGCTTTTTATCTTGATGAGGTCCCAATAGTTCATTTTTGCCCTTGCTTCCCTTGCCTTTGGTGATGTTTCTAGGAAGAAGTTGCTGCGGCTGAGGTCGAAGAGGTTGCTGCCTGTATTCTCCTTTAGGATGTTGATGGACTCCTGTCTCACATTAAGGTCTTTCACCTCACACCAGTCAGAATGGCTAAAACTAACAAGTCAGGAAATGACAGATGTTGGCGGGGATGCGGAGAAAGGGGAACCCTCCTACACTGTTGGTGGGAATGCAAGCTGGTGCAGCCACTCTGGAAAACAGTATGGAGGTTCTTCAAAAAGTTGAAAATAGAGCTACCATACGATCCAGCAATTGCACTACTGGGTATTTACCCAAAAGATACAAATGTAGGGATCTGAAGGGGTATGTGTGCCCCGATATTTATAGCAGCAATGTCCACAATAGCCAAACTGTGGAAAGAGCCAAGATGTCCATCGACAGATGAATGGATAAAGAAGGTGTGTATATATACAATGGAATATTATGCAGCCATCAAAAGAAATGAAATCTTGCCATTTGCAATGACGTGGATGGAACTGGCATTATGCTGAGCGAAATAAGTCAATCAGAGAAAGACATGTATCATATGACCTCACTGATATGAGGAATTCTTAATCTCAGGAAACAAACTGAGGGTTGCTGGAGTGGTGGGGGGTGGGAGGGATGGGGTGGCTGGGTGATAGACATTGGGGAGGGTATGTGCTATGGTGAGTGCTGCGAAGTGTGCAAGACTGTTGAATCACAGATCTGTACCTCTGAAGCAAATAATACATTATATGTTAAAAAAAAAAAGAAGAAGATAGGAGGGGAAGAATGAAGGGGGGGAAATCGGAGGGGGAGACAAACCATGAGAGACTATGGACTCTGAGAAACAAACTGAGGGTTCTAGAGGGGAGGGGGCGTGGGAGGATTGGTTAGCCTGGTGATGGGTATTAAAGAGGGCACGTTCTGCATGGAGCACTGGGTGTTATATGCAAACAATGAACCATGGAACACTACATCAAAAACTAATTATGTAATGTATGGTGATTAAC
Source organism: Halichoerus grypus (assembly GCF_964656455.1). Classification (NCBI taxonomy): domain Eukaryota; kingdom Metazoa; phylum Chordata; class Mammalia; order Carnivora; family Phocidae; genus Halichoerus; species Halichoerus grypus. The sequence continues at coordinate 70,406,879 of NC_135727.1, read as the reverse complement.
ATAACATTAAAAAAGAAATAAATAAATAAAATAAATAAATAAATAAAAGAAAACGTGAACAGACCCATAAGCAGCAAGGAAATTGAAGCAGTAATCAAAAATTTCCCAACAAACAGCATCTAGGGCCAGATGGCTTCCCAGGGGAATTCTACCAAACAATTAAAGAAGAACGAATACCTATTCTTCTGAAGCTGTTTCAAAAAATACAAATGGAAGGGAAATTTCCAAACTGGTTCTATGAAGCCAGCATTATCTTGATACCAAAACCAGACAAAGATCCCACCAAAAAGTAGAATTACAGACCAATATCCCTGATAAACATGGATGCAAAAATTCTCACCAAGATATTGGCCAATAGGATCCAACAGTACGTTAAAAAGATTATTCACCACAACAAAGTGGGATTTATTCCTGGGCTGCAAGTGTGGTTCAACAGTCACAAATCAATCAATGTGATATATCACATTAATAAAAGAAAGGACAAGAACCATATGATCCTTTCAGTTGATGCAGAAAGAAAATTTGACAAAATACGTCACCATTTCTTGATTAAAACTCTCTACAGTGTAGGGATAGAGGGAACATACCTCATTATCATAAAACCCATCTACAAAAAGCCCACAGCGAATATCATTCTCAATGGGGAAAACTGAGAGCTTTTCCCCTAAGGTCAGGAATACAACAGGGATGCCCACTCTCACCATTGTTGTTCAACATAGTACTAGAAGTCCTAGCCTCAGCAATCAGATAACAAAAAGAAATAAAAGGCATTCAAATTGGCAAAGAAGTCAAACTCTCACTCTTCACAGAGGACATGATACTTTGTGTGGAAAAGCCAAAAGACTCCACCCCCAAAATTGCTAGAACTCATACAGGAATTGAGCAACGTGACAGGTAATAAAATCAATGCACAGACATCAGTTGCGTTTCTATACACCAACAATGAGACAGAAGAAAGAGATATTGAGGAATCAGTCCCATTTACAATAGCACAAAAAACCCTAAGTTACCTAGGAATAAACCTAACCAAAGAGGTAAAGGATCTGTACCTAGAAACTACAGAACATTTATGAAAGTAATTGAGGAAGACACACAGAGATGGAAAAACATTCCATGCTCATGGATTGGAAGAATAAATATTGTTAAAATGTCTATGCTGCCCAGAGCAATCTACACATTCAATGCAATCCCTAGCAAAATGCCACCAATATTTTTCACAGAGCTGGAACAAATAATCCTCAAATTTGTATGGAACCAGAAAAGACCCCAAATAGCCAGAGGAATGTTGAAAACGAAAACCAAAGCTGGTGGCATCACAATTCCGGACTTCAAGCTCTATTACAAAGCTGTAATCATCAAGACAGTATGGTCCTGGTACAGAAACAGACACATAGATCAATGGAACAGAAAAGAGAACCCAGAAATGGACACTCACCTCTATGGTCAACTAATCTTCAACAAAGCAGGAAAGAATGTCCAATGGAAAAAGGACAGTCTCTTCAACAAATGGTGTTGGGAAAATTGGACAGCTACATGTGGAAGAATAAAAATGGACCATTTCTTACACCATACACAAAGATAAACTCAAAATGGATGAAAGACCTAAATGTGAGACAGGAATCCATCAAAATCCTAGAGGAGAACACAGGCAGCAGTCTCTGTGACCTCAGCCACAGCAACTTATTGCTAGACACGTCTCCAAAGGCAAGGGAAACAAGAGCAAAAATGAACTATTGGGACTTCATCAAGATAAAAAGCTTCTGCACAGCAAAGGAAACAGTCAACAAAACTAAAAGGCAACATACAGAATGGGAGAAGATATTTGCAAATGACATATAAGATAAAGGGCTAGTATCCAAGATCTATAAAGAACTTGCCAGACTCAACACCCCAAAAAACCAATAATCCAGTCAAGAAATGGGCAGAAGACATGAACAGACATTTCTCCAAAGAAGACATATAAATGGCCAACAAACACATGAAAAAATGCTTAATCAACATCACTTGCATCAGGGAAATACAAATCAAAACCACAATGAGATACCACCTTATACCAGTCAGAATGGTTAAAATTAACAAGTCAGGAAACAAAAAATGTTGGCGAGGATGCAGAGAAAGGGGAACCCTCTTACATTGTTGGTGGGAACGCAAGATGATACAGCCACTCTGGAAATCAGTATGGAGGTTCCTCAAGAAGCTAAAAATAGAGCTACCGTTTGACCCAGCAATTGCACTACTAGGTATTTACCCAAAAGATACAAACATTGTGATTCAAAGGGGTACCACCCTTTGCATCCTGGGAGCAAATCCCACTTGATAGTGGTGAATAACTTAAAAAAAAATTTGTTTTAGTAGTGTCTACACCCAACATGGGGCTCAAACTCATGACCCCAAGATTAAAAGTCTCATACTCTTCTGACTGAGCCAGCAGGTGCCCCGTGAATGAGCTTTTAATGTATTGTTGGATTCAGTTGGCTAATACTATGTGAGGATTTTTGCATCTATGTTCATCAGAGATATTGGCCTGTAGTTCTTTTTTTTTTTTTTTTTTTTTGTAGTGTTTTTATTTGGTTTTGGTGTCTGAGTTATGTATGCCTTGTAGAATGAATTTGGAAGTTTTCCTTTGTCTTCTGTTTTTTGGAGTCTATTTTCTTTATGCCTTATCTGCCCTATGTTGCCTTTGTTGGTAGTGTGCCATTGTGATTTCCTTCTTTCCTTTTTGGAGTATTTTAAAGTTATTTTCTTACTAGTTACCTTGGGGATTACAGTCAACATCTTAAATTTATAACAACCTAGTTTGAATAATAGCAGCTTAGCATCTTTTTTTAAAGTTTATTTATTTAAGTAATCTCTACACCCAAATGTGGGGCTCAAACTTACAACCCCAAGATCAAGAGTCGCATGCTCCACTGACTGAGCCAGCCAGGCGCCCCAATACCAGTTTAGTTTCAATAGTACACAAATACTCCGTTGCCATCCCCATCTCTCCCCCTTCATTATTGTTACTTTCACAAATTACATCTTTATACACTGTAGACCCATTAACATAGATTTCCAATTATGTTTTAGGCGTTTGCCTATGAGAACATATGGGAAAAATAAGTGATAAACCATACCAAAAGTACAATAGTACTGTCTTTTGTATTTACTTATATAATTGCCTTTTGTCTTGATATTGAACTTTGAATTTGTCCTGTGTGGCATTCATTGAGCTGCTTAGACATATATATTCATGCATTTACTCAATTTGGGACAAATTTGGCTATTGTTTTTTTTAATATTTTTTTTTTTTATGCTTTCTGTCTCTATTTTCCTTCTGGGACTCCTATGTGTACTGTGGTACATTTGATGATGTCCCACAGGTCCCTCAGGCTCTGTTCATTTTTCATCATTCTTTTTTCCTTTTCCTTAGGATGGATGATTTCAGTGGTCTCATCTAATTTTTTAAAATTTTATTTATTTATTTGACAGAGAGAGAGAGCACAAGCACAGGGAGTGGCAGGCAGAGGGAGAGGGAGAAGCAGGCTCCCGGCTGAGCAGGGAGCCCAACGTGGGACTCGATCCCAGGATCCTGGGATCATGACCTGAGCCGAAGGCAGCTGCTTAACTGACTGAGCCACCCAGGCACCCCAGTGGTCTCATATTAAAATTTGTTGATCTCTTCTGCCTTTTCACAACTGCTGTTGACCCCTGGTGAGATTTTTCATGTCAGTTATTGCACTTTTCAATTCCAGAATTTCAGTTTGGTTCCTTTTTGTAATTTCTATCTTTTATTGATACCCTCTTTTTTTTTCATATATTGTTTACCTGATTTCATTTAATTCTTTTTTTTTTAAGATTTTATTTATTTATTTGACAGAGAGACAGACAGCGAGATAGGGAACACAAGCAGGGGGAGTGGGAGAGGGAGACTCAGGCTTCCCGCCAAGCAGGGAGCCCGATGCGGGGCTCGATCCCAGGACGCTGGGATCATGACCTGAGCCGAAGGCAGACGCTTAACGACTGAGCCACCCAGGTGCCCCTGATTTCATTTAATTCTTATCCATGGTTTCTTTGAGCTTTTGGACATATTTAAGACAGTTTATTTAATATATTTGACTAGTAATTCCAATGTCTGGGCTTCCTCTTTCAAATCTTCTTTTCCCTGTGACTGGGCCATACTTCCATGTTTATTTGTATATTTTGTAAATTTTTTGAGAACTGGACATTTTGAGTATTCCTATTGCGGTAACTCTGGACATCTAATTCTCCCACTCCCCTGGGATTGATGAATCTTGCTTGCTGAGGGTTAGAGCCATCTGTTTGTGACTTTTGCGAATTATTTTTGTAAAGCGTGTATTATTTGTTGTACATGGGCACTGATGTTTCTTTTCTGTTATCTCTGTGGTCAGCCAGTAACCTGACAAAGATTTCTTTAAATGTCTCCATCCCTAAAGGGGTAAAGAAGCAAAAACCCCCCAAAAACCCAAGTACCATTTCTTTAAATCCCCTGTAAGCTGTTTCAGCCCATGGGGATCGAAACAATGGTCAGCCTCTGTGCCAACCTCTCAGCCCTCAAAAACAGCAATCAGCAATCAAACCACATAATCCTGATATTTGGAGGACAATGTCTTTGTTGCCCACTCAAGCTTCAGGAAGCTGCGCCAGGAACTGTCCCCTTATGTACCTGCCTCAGTGCTGGGGGATGGCAAATACTGGGTAAAAGACCAACATTTCAAGAAATTTACCAAAACTTATAAGCCTCTTTATCAAGCTCTCCCCTGGACTCTGCAAGTATTTACCTAGAGTCCATAGTTCCAAAATTGTTACTTCAGATGGTTCCTGCCAATTCAATAATTGTTTAGGAGGATGGATGGATTCCTAGAGCTTACTGCTCTACCATCTCCCATGACATCTGGCTTGTATTATTTTACTCCTTGGAATTTGTTACTATTTTTCTTGTAGCCTAGTACATGATCAATTTTGTAAGAGTTTTACAGCCTTTGAAAGAATGTGTAGTCTATTTTGGGGTGCAAATTTTAACACAAATCTTTTAAATCGAACAAGTTATTTGTAGTATTCAGATCTTCTATATCCTTACCTAGTTTGGCTCTTTGTATCTGTCAGTCTGAGTAATGTCTGCCTCCGGCCGTGATCTTGTCTTTATCATTGTCTTGTATTTCTAAATAGTTTTTGCTTTATGTTTCACTACTATCTTGTCCTGTATGAAAAGTTCAATGACAGCTATATCTTCCTTGTTGGTCAATTGTGCCCTTTTGCCAGTTTAAACAAATGGTACCTTTCTTGTACCGCTTAACCCCCTTTGTCTTGAATTCTACTTTATCCGATATTAATATTGCCATATCTGCTTTTTTTTAAGTTTATTTATTTTATTTATTAATCTCTACACCCAACATGGGGTTTGAACTCAGGACCCTGAGATTAAGAGTCGACTGAGTCAAGCACCCCTCCATCTCTGCTTTTTTAAAAATCATATTTGCCTGATGAGTTTTTATCCCTTTCTTTTCTTTTTTTTTTTAAGATTTTATTTATTTATTTGACAGAGAGAGAGACAGCTAGAAGGGAACACGAGCAGGGGAGTGGGAGAGGGAGAAGCAGGCTCCTGGCTGAGCAGGGAGCCCGATGCGGGGCTCGATCCCAGGACCCTGGGATCATGACCTAAGCTGAAGGCAGATGTTTAAATGACTGAGTCACCCAGGCACCCCTTATCCCTTTATTTTCAACATTTCTGTGTCATTTTGTTTTAGGTCTGCCTCCTATAAATAATATATAATTGGATTTTTTATTTTTCTTTTTTTTTTTTAAAGATTCTATTATTTGAGAGGAAGAGAGCGTGAGCATGAGCCAGGGGGAGGGGGGGAAGGGCAGAGGGAGAGGGAGAGGGAGAAGCAGGCTCCCTGCCAAGCAGGGAGCCTGACACAGGGCTGGATCCCAGGACCCTGGGATCACAACCCGTGCTGAAGGCAGATGCCCAACTAACTGAGCCACCCAAGTGCCCCTGGATTTTTTTTAAGTAGGCTTCATGCCCAGTGTGGGCTTGAACTCACAAACCGGAGATCAAGAGTTGCATGCTCTACTTACTGAGCCAGCCAGGCGCCCCATAATTGGATTTCTTTTTTTAAACTCAGTTTTCAGGGGCCCCTTGGTGGCTCAGTTGGTTAAGCAGCTGACTCTTTTTTTTATAATTTAAATTCACTTAATTAACATATAGTGTATTACTGGTTTCAGGAGTGGAGTTCAGTGATTCATCAATCTTATATAATACCCAGTGCTCATTACATCACATACACTCCTTAATGTCCATCACCCAGATACCCCATCCCCCCACCCCCCTCCCCTCCTGCAACCCTCAGTTTGTTTCCTATAGTTAAGTCTTTTATGGTTTGTCTCCCTCTCTGATTTCATCTTGCTTTATTTTTCCCTCCCTTCCCTGTGATCCTGTTTTGTTTCTTAAATTCCACATATGAGTGAGATCATATGATAATTGTCTTTCTCTGATTGACTTATTTCGCTTAGCATAATACCCTCTAGTTCCATCCACGTCATTGCAAATGGCAAGATTTCATTTGATTTTGATAAATGAGTGGTATTCCTTTGTGTATATATATGTATATATATATATGTATACATATATATACCACATCTTCTTTACCCATTCATCTGTCGATGGACATCTGGGCTCTTTCCATAGTTTGGCTATTGTAGACGTTGCTGCTATAAACATTGGGGTGCAGGTGCCCTTTCGGATCCCTACATTTGTATCTATGGGGTAAATACCTAGTAGTGCAATTGCTGGGTCATAGGGTAGCTCTATTTTTAACTTCTTGAGGAACCTCCACACTGTTTTCCAGAGTGGCTGCACCAGTTTGCATTCCCACCAACCGTGTAGGAGGGTTCCCCTTTCTCCACATCCTCCCCAACGTCTGTTGTTTCCTGTCTTGTTAATTTTAGCCATTCTGACAGGTGTGTGGTGGTATCTCATTGTGGTTTTGATTTGTATTTCCCTGATGCCGAGTGATGTTGAGCATTTTTTCATGTGTCCGTTGGCCATTTATATGTCTTCTCTGGAGAAATGTCTGTTCATGTCCTCTGCCCATTTCTTGATTGGATTCTTTGTTCTTTGGGTGTTGCAAAGTTTCAAAAGGTTTAAGAGGATATACAAATTAAATATTTTCCTCTCACTCTTACTACCAAGCCATACAGTTTCTTTTTCTAGGAAACAATTAAGTTATCAGTTTCTTGCATATCTTATCAAAGATATTCTTTGCATACACAAACAAGTATTCCTAGACTTTCTTTTTATTTTTTTTTCTTATTCAAATGATAGCATATCATCCACATGTTCTGAATCTTACTTTTGTCTTAATGTATCCTGGAGGTCATTCCAAACTATGCATTTTTAAGCCTTTTACTGTGGAAATTTTCAAACATATAGAAAGGAAAAAGAATAGTATAATGAATCCCCATGTACCCATCACCCAGTTCAATAATAATTAACACCCTGTTATTATTGTTCTATATAGCCCTCTCTCTTATTAATATTTTGCTGGAGTATTTTATTTTATTTTAATTAATTATTTTTTTGCTGGAGTATTTTAAAGCATATTCTAGGCATCATATCATTTCACTTTTAAGTATTTGGGTTCATTTTGGGCTCAAAAGATAAAGACTTAAAAAAATACAATCATAATACCATTGTCACACTCAGTAAAATATATAATTTCTCAACATCATCAAATACTTAGTCTGTGTTTAGTTTTCTGTTAGTATCCAGAAAATGTTTAATTTCATGGTTGCCAGTCTAAAGATATTTTTATTGAAATTTCAGAAGACCCGCCACATCCACTCCTTGTTTCCCTTAAGTTCTTTTTCCTATTTGACACTATTCCTTATAACTTTTAAAGCTATTATAGATATTGTTCTGTTCTAAATCCTTCTTTTCTGTTTTTTCTTGGCTCCTCTACTTCCTCCTACCTTCATCCTTGAGGCCCAGTGTTGAACTCTTTTCTCTTTTTCTTTAAATTCTTTTCTTTATTTTATTTTATTTTATTTTAAGATTTTATTTATTTATTTGACAGAGAGAGACATAGCGAGAGTAGGAACACAAGCAGGGGGAGTGGGAGAGGGAGAAGCAGGCTTCCCGCAGAGCAGGGAGCCCCATGTGGGACTCTATCCCAGGACCCTGGGATCATGACCTGAGCCGAAGGCAGATGCTTAATCAAACTGAGCCACCCAGGTGCCCCTAACTTCTCTTCTTTCAAGTAATAATCCACATTATTATTTCAGTTATCACCTTTGCTGATGACTCTAAAGCCTTTATCTCCAGCCCAAGCCTCTCATCCTAACGCCAGTTCTCTAACTGCCTAGAGGACCTCTGAATAAAAGCTCCATTGTAAACTCAAAATGAAAATATCTAAAATGAAGCTTATCTTTTTCCCCAGATAACTTTCTTTATTGGTTCATTTCTTTTTTTAAATTTTATTTATTTATTTATTTATTTATTTCTGACAGAGAGAGAGACAGCAAGAGAGGGAACACAAGCAGGCGGAGTGGGAGAGGGAGAAGCAGGCTTCCCGCAGAGCAGGGAGCCCGACGCGGGACTCAATCCCAGGACCCTGGGATCATGACCTGAGCTGAAGGCAGACGCTTAACGACTGAGCCACCCAGGTGCCCCCCATTGGTTCATTTCTGATAATGGCAACTTCATTCTCCCTGTTCCTAATCTTAACATCCAAGTTACATCTAAACTGTAATTCTCTTTCATCCCCCTTATTCAGTTAGTTACCAAGTTCTATTGATTCTTCCTTTGTAGTGTTTCTAGCTTCTCTCCAGTCTCACTGTTATTCCCTAAAACCTAATCACAGACTTTCATAGGTAAAGTAGCTACCATTCAGCATTATGTTAGAAGTCCTGATCAATGCAGTGAAATGAGAAATCAAAATAAGAGATATAAATATTGGCAACAAGAGCTATAGAATACATAAAAGTATAAGCAATGATCTCTTACACAGGAGAAGACCAAAAAAAGCACTAAGCATAAAAGAAAAACTTGAACATATCAAAATTAACAACTTCTGCTATTTCAGAAAATTATACACAAGCCACAGAGAGGAAGAAAATATCACAAGTCATATGTCTGACAAAGGATTTTTTTAAAGATCTATTTATTTATCTTAGAGAAAGAGAGAGAGCATGAGCAGGGGGTAGAGGTAGAAGGAGAGGGAGAAGCAGACTCTCCACTGAGCAGGGATCCTGATGTGGGACTTGATCCCAGAACCCTGGGATCATGACCTGAGCCAAAGGCAGATGCTTAACCAACTGAGCCACCCAGGTGCCCCAAAATTGTCAATATACTAAAAATCATTTAGTTGTGCATTTAAAATGGGTGAATTTATGATGTGTAAATTTTTACCCCAATAAAGCTGTTTTAAAAAGATAATTACCCATTTGGGCCAGCAATCACATTCATATTTCCCCAAATGAACTGAAAACTCACGACCACACAAAAACCTGCACTTAGACGTTTATAGTGCTTTATTCATAATTGCCGAATCTTGGAAGCAACCAAGATGTCCTTCAGAAGGTGAATGTATAAATAAACTGTGGTACATCCAGACAATAGAATATTATTCACTAAAAAGAAATGAGCCATCAAGCCATAAAAAGACATGGGAGAACCTCAAATGCACATTACTAAAGTGAAAGAGCCAATCTGAAAATTCTACATATTGTACGATTCCAACTATATGACATTCTGGAAAAGGCAAAACTATGGAGACAGTAAAAAGATCGTGGTTGCCAGGGATTGTGGGGAGAGGGGAATGAATAGGCAGACCACAGACGGTTTTTAGACAGTGAAACTATTCTGTATGCTATAGTAATAGTGGATATATGTCATTGTATATTTGTCAAAACTCATAGGATATAAAACACCAAGAGTGAACTCTAACGTAAACAACAGACTTTGGATTGTAACAATGTGTCAATGTAGGTTCATCTGTTGTAACAAATGTGCTACTCTGGTGGTGTGGGTTGTTGAGATAGTGGGGTAGGCTCTGCCTGTGTGGGGGCAGGAGATATGTGGAAATTCTCTGTAATTCCTGCTCAATTTTGCTGTACCTAAAACTGCTCTAAAAAATAAAGTCTATTGGGGTGCCTGGCTGGCTCAGTTGGTACAGCATGTGACTCTTGATCTTGGAGCTGTGAGTACGAGTCCCATGCTGGGGGTAGAGCTTACTTAAAAGAAATTAAAATAAAATAAAGTCTATTAAAAATTAACTGTTGTGGCACTTGGGTGGCTCATTCAGTTAAGCATCCGCCTTCGGCTCAAGTCATGATCCCAGGGGCCTGGGATCAAGTCCCGCGTCAGGCTCCCTGTTCAGTGGGGAGCCTGCTTCTCCCTCTCCCTCTCCTGCTCCCCCTGCTTATGTCCCCCCCCCCCGTCAAATAAATACATAAAACCTTTAAAAAAAATTCACTGTTTATGGGGCCCTTGGGTGGCTCAGTCGGTTGAGCATCTGACTCTTGGTTTCGGCTCAGGTCATGATTTCCTGGATCACGGGATTGAGCCCCGCACCAGGCTCCATGCTCAGTGGGGAGTCTACTTGAAGATTCTCTCCCTCTGCCCCTACCCCCACTCGTGCACGTGCTCTCTCTCTCTCTTTCTCTAAAGTAAATAAATCTTTAAAAAAATGTAAATGTTTAAACAAAAATAATAACAATGTATTGTGGGGTAAAAGTAAAATGCATAACAACAGTGTAAAGTCCAGGAAGAGAGAAATGGAAGTACATTAATGTAAGTACATAACAACATATAACTCTTTGTGAAGTGGTATAATAACACTTGAAGGTAGACTGATAAGTTATGGCTGTACATAATAAACCTATAAGCAACCACTCGAATAACAAAACAGAGATGTAAAGCTAATAAGCCAATAAGGAGATAAAAATGGAATTAAAATAATATTGATTAATCCAAAAGAATGTAGAAAAAGAGGAAAAAGAGAGCAAAGAAGAGATGGGGCAAATGGAAAACAAATAGCAAAATGACAGACTCAAACTTAAACCATATTAACAATTACATTAAATGTAGATGGTCCAAACACTCCAATTACAGGGTCAAGATGATCAGGTTGGGTAAAAAAAAAAAAAAAAAAAAAAAAAAAGCAAGACCTAACCATTTGCTGCCAAAAAGAAATGCTCTTTAAATACAAAGACACAAATAGGTTAGAAGTAAAAGTCTGTAAACAAAGAGGTGCCATATGATAACACTGGTTAAAAGAAAGGTGGAGGGGCTATATAAATATGGGACAAAGTAGATTTCAGAACAAAGATACCAGGAATAAAGAAGGTAATTTCATAATGATAAAGGGGTCAATAAATGAAGAAGACATAACAATTCTAAATATGTGTATGCCTAATATAAGAGCTTCAAAATACATGAATCAAAAACTGACAAACTGCAAGGAAAACTAGACAAATCCACAGTCCTAGTCAGAGATTTCAATACCCTTCTCTCAGTAATTAATAGAACGAGTAAGCATAAAGTTAGTGAGGATACAGAAGAAGTGAACAACACTATTAACCAAATTGACCCAGTTGACATTTTTAGAACACTCCACCCAATAACAACAAAATACATATTCTTTTCAAGTGCACGTGGAGTATTTACCAGGATAGACCATATTTTAGGCCACAAAAAAAATCTCAATGAATTCAAAAGGGTCAAGTCATACAAAATATATTCTTTAAAAACAATGGAATTAAATTACACACCAACAACCAAAAGATCTCTGGAAAATCCTCAAATATTTGAAAATGGAACAATCCACTTCTAGATATCCCATGGGTCAAAGAAGAAATCAAAAGAGAAATTAGAAAATATTTTGAACTGAATAAGGATGAAACCACATGGCATTCTGCTAATGCAGTATTTAGGGGGTAATTTTTAAAGATTTTATTTATTTATCTGTCAGAGAGAGAGAGACAGAGCACAAGTAGGGGGAGCGGCAGGCAGAGGGAGAAGCAGACTCCCCGCTGAGCAGGGAGCCTGATGTGGGGCTCGATCCCAGGACCCTGGGGTCATGACCTGAGCCGAAGACAGACGCTCAACCGACTGAGCCACCCAGGTGGCCCTAAGGGGGTAATTTTTTAAAAAAATATATTTTATTTATTTATTTTGAGAGAGAAAGAGAAAGAGAGAGAGAGGGAGAGAGAGAGTGCATGCAAGAGCTGGAGGGAGGGGCAGAAGGAGAGGGAGAGAGAGAATCTTAAGCAGGCTCCTCCACACTCAGCGCAGAGCCTGATGCAGGGCTTGATCTCACGACCCTGAGATCATGACCTGAGCCAAAATCAAGAGTCGGTTGCTTAGCGCAGTGAGCCACCCAGGTGCCCCTTAGCGAGTAGTTTTTATGCACTAAAAACCTATCTTAGAACAGAAGAAATGTCTCAAAACAATGACTTCAGCTTTCACTTCAGTCAAAAGAAGAGCAAATAAAACTCAAAGTAAAGGAACAAAAATAATGAAGATCAAAGTGGAAATCAGCGAAATAGAAAACAATAGAGAAAGTCAACAAAACCAGATTCTTCTATTCCAGTGTTCATAGCACCATTATTCACAATAGTCAAACGTTGGAAAAAAACAAAACGTCCATCAGTAAATGAATGGTAGCTAGAAAAGTCAAATTCATGGAGACAGAAAGTTGGTTTCCAGGGGCTGGAGGCAGGGGGGAATGAGGAGTTATTGCTTAATGGTTACAGAGTTTCTGCTTGGGATGACAAAAAAGTTTTGGAAATATCAATGGTGATGGTTTTGCACAACATTGTGAATGTACTTAATGCCATGGAATCGTACACTTGAAAATGCTTAAAAGGGCAAATTTTGTGATGCGTAGTTGCCACGATTTAAAACATTAATAATGTAACATACAAAAAACACACTGAATCGTACAAAAATTTTTAAAGATTATTATTTTTATTTTTAAGCAATCTCTACACCCAAGGTAGGGCTGGAACTTACAACCCCGAGATCAGGAGTCACAGGCTCTACTGACTGAGCCAGCCAGGCACCCCTGAATTGTACAATTTAAATGAGTGAATTTATATCTCAGTAAAGCCGCTAAAAAAGGAGTGCATACTGTATGATTCCACTTACGGAAAAGTCTGGAAAATGCAAATTACTATGGTGATCGAAAGTAACTCTAATTCGCTCACTTTCTCATCTTCTTTTACCGCCTCCATTTTTCCTAGTACTTCAGTTTCCTGCCTGCCTCCTTATGTCAACGTCGGTCTTGAGGAGGAAATCGGGGTCTGGGGAGGAGGGGGCGGCCTCACTGTGCCAAGGGAAAGAGGAGCCTTGGGGAACCTCTGAACCGAGTAGTTTGTCTTGGGGTCCGCACCTGGGGGCCGGGTCGAAGTAATCCTCGATTACCCCAAGGGGCAGTCAGTCTAGAAGCCCGTGACTCGCAGACCGTGGGGCTGGCGTTGGACTCCACTTCCCAGGAGGTGTCGGGGCACCCAGCCGAGACTGCGTCTGACGACGGGGGTGGGACTCGGGAGCTGCCCGGATGTGGCGCCGAGCCCGCCGAGCCCGCCCACCTCGGCGAGAGTCGCGCCGGACGCTGTGCCCGCCGCGGTCAACGGCGCGGGAGGACGACCGCTTTGCCAGGTAATCCTTAGGGAGACTCCCCGCACCCAGCGCTGCCCCCCGCCCGCACCCCAATCCCCCGCGCTTTTCTTGAGTCTCCCCAGCCCGGGACGGCCGCGTTAGTCTGTGAGCCGTTCCTGAGATGGAAGGCGTTGGAGGGTGGGATGAGGTGGATGCATACGGGGGAGACTGAGCCAGCTCCTGCTGCTTGCGACTCGCATGTGGGGCACCTCTCTGTCCCAGGCTCGCGAGTCCCTAGGAAGTCCCGGAACCCAGCAGCCTTGGTGGAGAAGGATGCGAGCGAAGTGCCGAGCGGGCTTGTGGGGCTCTTGCTGGGTCACTACCCCTGCCTCCCTGGTTTAAGTTTCCAGCCGCAGGATAGTCTTCGCCTGGCTCCGGTTTGAGGAGCGTTCACGGGGTTTCCTTCGGCCTCGAGAGTCCCAAAGCCTTCTGCGACTGGACTTGAACCAAAGAAGTCGGTCTTCAGTGTGAAAAAGCTGCCGGGGTTTAGTAGAGGAGCTAAGTTGTGGAGAGTAGTGAATACAGATGGGGGGTCTTCTGCTGAATTGTTTTGGTTTCAGAGAGTTACAGGGTGATTTCAAGTGGATTAGACCCAGACTTAGGGAAAGGGTGAGACTTGGAGGAGAATGTGCTAGAAACGGTAATCCTTTGAGCTGCGTTCTTGTCTTGACTCTTACTGGGTCTTCTACATTGTATCCAACCTAGGAGAAAATTGACTCCTATGCAGACTGTACATGTGAAGGAAGGATACTTTGTCAGACGAGGTTGGAAGATTTGGAAGAAACTGTAATTCCAGTTCACCGTGCATGACTGATTGGGAAGGGCACTTTCTGGGGGTGCTGGTTTCTGCAGCACCAGCCCTCTCCCAATTTCCAATCCTAGAGGCATACCTAAAGATCTCTGAGCTGCCCTGGTATCTACTTCACGGTGCTACTGGGAGGCTTAAATAAGATATGTAAAAGTATTTGGCACAATGCCTATAACAAGCTCTCATTTTTTAGTTTCCCTTTGCTTCCCCATAGCAACTTTCCCCCCCCCTTTGAGCCATGCATTACTTTGTATTCTTGTTTGCCTTTTCATATGAGTCCTGCCTTTACCACAAGATTGTAAGCTTCTAGCAGTCTTTCTTTTTACTCTTTTTTGAGTCCCTTCCAGCAGTGTGGTGCCCATGGGAATACCCGGGAGAATGTAGATAGTGGTGGTGATGAGGAGGGGAAAGCTGTAGGTGATCCATAACAGGACAGCATCGTGCTAGATCCCGAGGCTGAGGTAAACAAGCTTTTCTCATTTGCCTTTCTCTTATAACTCCTAGCCTTCTCTCAGAGCTCCAGACCCTTTAAAAAATATTTTTATTTTTAGTATTTTAAACCATTTTTAAATATACAGTACAGTAGTGTTAACTATATGCATATTGCTGTGCGGTAGATCTCTAGAATTTCTCATCTTGCAAAACTGAAACTTTCTTTTTTAAAGATTTTATTTATTTGAGAGAGAGAGCATGCAAGCGTGCCAGCACGAGTGGGGGGAGGGACAAGCAGACTCCCCACTGAGCGTGGACCCCCCCCCCCAATACGAGGCTCGATCCCAGGATCCTAAGATCATGACCTGAGCAGAAATCAAGAGTCAGACGCTTAACCGACTGAATCACCCAGGCACCCCACAAAATGGTTGAATAATATTCAACCTTAAAAAATACATATATCTCACATTTTCTTTATGTTTTCATCTATGATGGTCTTTAGGTTGCTTCCACCTCTTGGCTCTTTTTTTTAAATATTTTATTCATTTGAGAGAGAGAGATACAGAGAGAGAGAACATGAGCAGGGGAAGAGGGAGTGGGAGAAGCAGGCTCCCCACTGAGCCAAGAGCCCGATGTGGGGCTCAATCCCAGGACCTGGGATCATGACCTGAGCTGAAGGCAGACGCTTAACCATCTGAGCCACCCAGGCGCCCCCACCTCTTGGCTCTTGTGTGTAATGTTGGAATGAACACTGGTGTACAAGTATCTCTTAGAGATCCTGTTTTTAATTGGTTTAGATATATTTTTTAGTATTTTTAAACTTTTTAACTATGGATAATTCCAAACATACACATAAGTAAATAAAACAGTATGATGAACATGTGGGCTGAATAAATGAGTCAATTAATTGTACAAAGTAGCCCCCCAAAATACCTGGGAGTTTTCCTGAACCTCCCTTTCATAGAGAGTTTGCTATGGGTGAGGATGTCCTGGGTTTTGTTTCAGACCTGGGATGTTCTAGCTGCCCTTCATCATCTAGGCCCTCAGCCATCAGTGTGGCTTGAATGCCCATCTGCAGACCATATATACCAGGAGGGTTAGTAGATAGAAACAAGAAGAAATGAGCGTAGATGCCTTTTCCTAGTTACAGAGAGGAGGAGCTGAGCTTGCGGTGCGAAGTGGTCTTTGGGCCTAAGAGTTTGCTCTGGATCAGCAACTCCCTCAGATGCACAGTTGTCCTGAAAGCAGTCACTTGGAACAGAGACGTTGGATACCGGATGATACGGAATAGCAGACTGGGAAGATGAGTTGTTCATGCAGGAATTGCTATAGGAATTCAGAGGAGAAAGAAATGAATCCAGACTGGGAAAATCAAGGAAGGCTATTCTCAAAGAATGTGGTGGTGACTTTACCCTTTTTCCATTGACCTTGTATGTTTGATCCTTATGCCTGTTCCTAGATGGAAAAAGATAGGGCTGATGGTCAGTGAATACTGGAGCTGAATTACACTCCGGACTTTTAGCTGTGGGACCCATGCTAATGAAGGCTTCTAGGTGGAATGCCTTGCTAGTCAGAATTGGCTGTGTGGGATGAGAGCTACCTCTAGTGGGCCTGTGTGAAGCATACTCAGAAGGCCAACTTTTCTTTCTTTTTTTTTTTAAGATTTAATTTATTTATTTGAGAGAGATAGCGCAAAAGCAGGGGGGAGGGGCAGAGGGAGAGGGAGAAGCAGACTCCCCACTGAGCAGGGAGCCTGATGTGGGACTTGATCTCAGGACCCCAGGATCATGACCTGAGCCAAAGGCAGATGCTTAACCCACTGAGCCACCCAGGCACCCTGAAGGCCAACTTTTCTTTACTTTGACTGAAAATAAGGTGTTTTGTTTTGTCTATGATATGGGCCTAATGTAGACCTTAGCTAGTAAGACAACAGGGTGAAGGATGTATCTAGTCCCCCAAATTCTCAAGGTGAGAAACTAATTGATTCTCAATTTTTTAAAAGATTTTATTTATTTATTTGAGAGTGAGAGAGAGCACGAGAGGGGGGAGGGTCAGAGGGAGAAGCAGACTCCCCACTGAGCAGGGACCCTGATGTGGGACTTGATGCTAGGACTCCAGGATCATGACCTGAGCCGAAGGCATTCGCTTAACCAACTGAGCCACCCAGGCACCCTCAATTTTTTTTCTATAATCAAATACATATGACAGTTTATCCCCTTTCCTCCATGTTCTGACACTTGAAGAAGTTAATGCTATCATAGGATCAGGTCTGAAATTAGTGCAGTAGCTAAGAAGCTAAAGGAAATGGAGTGCTTTGTGGGCACTGACAGGGTAGGGCATTGATAGGGTTTTAATATGGGGGTATAAATGTGGGAGCTCATAGTAAACATACTTCTTGGAGGTCATTTGTGCCTTACCATTAACTCTCAAATACTTGGTTCATGAAGAAATGGATGAGAAAGTATGGTGGTGGTATGACCAATGGTTTTGCTCAGATAAGGTGGGAGGGGATGAGGTCCCTGGTTTGTCTAGCATTGTAATGACATTACAGAACTTTTGCCTTCCCCAGAACAGAAGAATTATGAAGTCGTAGTAGTTTCTAATACTTAATGAGTACTTTCTATCTGGCAGGCACTAATAAGTACCACACAAACATTCTTTCATGTAAGCCACGGGTGAAAAGCCTGCCCAAGCTGACAAAGCTTAGAAAAAGAAAGGACTGGTTTTGGACTCCAGGTGGTCTGACGTCAGAGCCTGGACTCTTAACTCCTCCTCTGGATGGCTAAGTCTGACTGGCCTACCTTTCTCCAAGTTTATGACGTCACTGTCAGGAACAGAGGTTTCTTTGCTGAGTCTATAGCCATAGACCCAAAGTAAGAGCTATATTTCTTTTGTTTCAACCTTTAGAACCTCCTTCTACATCAATGTATTTTTTTAAAGATTTATTTATTTGAGAGAGAGAGAGAGAACATGTGCATGTGGGAGGGGCAGAGGGAGAGGGAGAGAGAATCTCAAGCAGACTCGGTGCTGAGCACAGAGCGCAATGCAGGGCTCGATCCCATGACCCTGAGATCACGACCTGAGCCAAAACCGAGAGTCGGACGCCTAACTGACTGTGCCAGCCAGGTGCCCCAACATCAATGGCATTTTAAAAATTAGTTTCCATTTATTGAGCACCCGCTATGTTTTAGCACCTCTGATAGAGTATGCCAGACCTCCTGGCAAAAATGTAACAAATACCTATGTATATGAATGTTTTTTAATCTTTTTGGGCTCACAGCCCTTTTTGACAACCTGTTGACAGTTTTGGATCTTCTTTCCAGAAAAATTCACTTATGTACATGCACATAATATTGCATACTTCAGAGGCGGCTTCTAGGACCTACTGAAGTTTATCCTCTAGCAGTCCATGGACTCCACGGTAAGATCTCTTGCCCTATATAGTCTTTTCCAGCTGACTCTTCTATGGTGTTAAGGGGATGGGCAGTGGTGGTGGTGGTGGGGGTCTCACCTCCTCTCTTTCTCCTCAGAGAGAAATGTCTATAAAGCTTAGGCTACCCCAATGAACCAAGCATCTGCGAACATTCTTCCTTTCTCTCTTGCACTTAGGACTCCAACGGAAGAATGCAGACGATCAAATGCGTGGTTGTAGGAGATGGGGCTGTAGGTAAGACCTGCCTCCTCATCAGTTACACAACGAATGCCTTTCCTGAGGAGTATATCCCCACTGTCTTTGACAACTATAGTGCCCAGACATCTGTGGATGGCCAAATCGTCAGCCTGAACCTGTGGGACACAGCTGGCCAAGAGGAGTATGACCGACTGCGAACGCTGTCCTACCCCCAGACCAATATCTTTGTCATTTGTTTTTCCATTGGCAACCCATCCTCGTATGCCAATGTGAGGCATAAGTGGCACCCCGAGGTCTCCCATCATTGTCCCAATGTGCCCGTCCTGCTGGTAGGTACCAAGAGGGACCTGCGGAATGACACTGAGACAGTGAAGAAGCTCAAGGAACAGAGCCTAGTGCCCACAACTCCTCAGCAAGGCACTTCCCTGGCTAAGCAGGTCGGGGCTGTCAAGTATCTAGAATGTTCAGCCCTGATGCAGGATGGGGTGCACGAGGTATTTTCAGAAGCTGTTCGGGCTGTGCTTTACCCTGCCACAAAGAAGAACACCAAGAAGTGTGTCCTTTTATAGCTTTTGGGGTGCTACTTGGAGACTGCACCTAAGGGGGAATGAGAGGGATTCCTTTGATAGCATTGAACAGACAATGCCAGCATGAGCCATTTGTCTCTTTTCCTAGAAACCCTAGACTCCAGGTTATTGGGCTTTTGGAGGAACAAAGACAGCCTTGTTTGTACATGGCTGCTTTGAAGTTTGGTCTGAACCTTTTGGAGGAAGTTTGGGGAGAGAGAGAGAGTGAGAGAGAGAGAGACTGACTGACTTTTACCTCTAAATTAGCTTTCCTAGCTGTATTTACCATTGAGCAAGTGCCTCACAGAAAGACAAGTTTCTACAGTTTTCAAATCATTGCCTTAAACTTTCCGATATACTAATTTTAGAAAATCATTTTATATGTGATTCCTGGGTGTTCCCAGTGTCAACATGTTCTTCCCATTCTGGAGATGAGACATGCTTGCAAAAATGGTTAAGCAGCATTTTTCAAAGTTCTGGGAGATACTAATAGACGTTCCTTGACAAGGTTCTGTGGTCAAGTAAGTCAGGAACCAGTGGGTTTTTTTTTAAGTGTTTATTTAAATTCCAGTTAGTTAACATACAGTGTAATGTTAGTTTCAGGTGTACAATATAGCGATTCAACACTTCCGTACATCACCTGGTGCTCATCACAAGTGCCCTCCTCCATCCCATCACCTATTTCCCCCAGCCCCCCCCCACCTCCCTCTGGTAACCAGTGATTTAAATAAAGCAGGACTGGTTCCTCTACTGGGGGGATTTATAACTTTTAATAAGTGGGCAACATTTCCCAAATTTATTTCACTGAATCTTTTCTTTTTTCTTTTTTTTTTTGGTTCCACGCAACACCTGTTAACATCTCTGGAAGCACAGTTTGAGAGATGCTGGGTTAAGAGGAACTAGAAAATCCCAAAGAGGCTGTGGTGAAAAAAAAAAGCATAATGTGGTCCTGTTCTTTTTGATGTTTCCCTCTTTATGCCTTTGAGGGGAATGTTTATCAGCCACGGACTTGTTACTGGTTCCTCTTCTGCCCTCAGGAGATGAGTTTGGCACTTCGTCACGGTAGCACGTTGGATGTGGGGTCCGATGGTCAGATCTGCTATCAGATTATGATAGCACTATGGGCCTGGTGTTGTGGAATTAATCCCCCATAAAGCTATGTCCCTGAGGCCTCTGTGAGGCCCTTTTTTTCTGTCAGCTTCTGCTTCAGGGAAAGACCACTGAAGGTTAACCCCACAAACCAACCAACCAACCACCCAACCACCCAACCAAAATGTTCTGCCAGTCATTATCAGGGAGTTGTGTGATTCTTCTCAGTGTCCTACCTTGCTCTCTTCCTATTCCTCCCTCCTCTGTACATTGTGTGTGTGTGTGTGTGTGTGTGTGTGTGTGTGTGTGTGTGTGTGTTTTCAGTCCTGGTTGCCTTTTGAGGTCTTTTAGTTGCTCGAAGAAAGTTGGAGTATGTTGGATCTCCAGACCCTGGGGCTGTCACATTTGTGGGGATTTTGCTGGGGGATTTCAGCCTGCCCTGTGGCAGTAGGAGTCAGATTCCTTACCCCAGTAAGCCTGCTTCTCCTTATTCTCCCTAGTTGTATTTTTGACCTTCTTCATTTGATATGGAAGGAAAACTTACTTCTCCACCTGGCAGATAGTAGTTGACAACTCCACTGTGCACATATTCTCTTACCCTGCCAAAATAAGCATTGGATCTTTGAGAGTTTGGGAAATGGAGTTAAAAGAATCACGTAGCTCCTTCTGTGGTGAATGAAGGGTCTGTGCTTTGCTCTGGGATGGTCTTGCTGTTGCTCTTTGACATTATATGATCAGATTAGTCCTCAGGTTAACTGAGCCTCCTGGATAGGGTTGCCAGATAAAAGAGAGTAGTTTTGTTTTTGGTTTTTTTACAAATAATTTTTTAGTGTAAGTATGTACCATGCAATATTTGGGACATAGAGTCAAAAAATTATTTGCTGTTTATCTGAAATTCGAATTTAATGCGGCATCCTATATTTTTGTTTGCTAAATCTGGCACCCCTATTCTTGGAGAAGCGGAAGCTGGAGGTTGAGCAGATACCAAGTGTTGTTAGAAAGTGAAAGGTTACATAAGCTCACTATTCTTCCTCCTTTCCTTCTGGTTTTCCTTTCCCTCACCATGGACTAAAGTGTTCTGTTTTGCTTTTCCTTTATCCCTGCACTCTCCTCTTCATACAGTAATTCATTGGTGTATATTTCTACACCATTGTCTAAAGCTGTGGAGGATCCAGGATGGATAATATTGTCTAGTAGATGTCTTCTATCTCAGTTTCAATGTGCTGTATCTATTTCTGGCATGTGACCCAGGGCCTCCTGTTTGGAGGGGGGGTTGTAGGGGCTCTGTGTGAACAGGGTGTTAACTGGAAGAGGGTGAGGGTGGCCCTCCTTAACTAAGGCCCAGTAGCACTTTGGAAAGTGGGGGTCTATTATCGTAGTGTGGGGACTGTAGGAGTCAACTGGCCTGTGGGCACATGTGCCAACTGCTCTATGTAGTCACTGAGTTTTTCCCACGGGTGGCCAAATGAAGCACCTGTTGCTCGAGTGTATTCCGGTCTCAGGATGCTTGGATTGATGCTGCCTGAGGTGCTTACAGGACTTCATGGTTGAAAGGGGCTAGAAACACGGCTGTCACCTGTGTCTCTGGGAACTTTCCATTTAGCTACTGAAATCTTTTAAATTGGCTTTTAATTTAATAGCACCTCCTGCTCCTGCTTTGCCTGGGAAAATCTCAGATGTAAGCCTGGGCTTGGTCTGGTCAGACTCGCGTCCTCTAACGAGTGGAGGTGCGATCCCCAAGTCTGAGAGTATGGTTTTGTATTGGACTCATTTGATGGTCCTGAACAGACACTGACATCTTGATTTTTATACTTAAAAGGAATTTGTATGATGACTAACATGCTAATACCACTTTTAAATTGTTCATAATGAATGGCAATAAACTTTTCTGATTTTACTGGGTCTGTTGCTTTCTAAAAATCAAAGCAATTCCTCAACCCTCCTCCTTTGTCTTGAGTGGTTTCTAAATGCCTTTCAACTTGCAAAGGATGAAATAACTATAACTGTATTCCACATCGCACCTATGTGTAACTGTACTTATTTTTCTACCTCAGACGATCAGGGTGGGGAACTGTCTTCCCTGCTAACATTGATTCTCTCGTTCCTGCTGGTTTTCACTAATGACAGACCAGTTAGCTCCCTGTGGGTGATTTTTTAGTACACTACATTCAATAAACAATTATCACGCTCCTATTGTGTTACAGGTATTACAGTACTAGGGACTAGGGTTGTAAATATAGGACATAACATTTAATGTCCTTTGCCTCTTCCAGTTATTTCAGGAAAATATCCTTTCTCTGTGCGTTATAAAAATGAACTGATACTGTTAATTGTATATAGCGCTGGTGCACTATTAAGTGACTGCTAAAGGGGGCGCCTGGGTGGCTCAGTCAGTCAAGCAGCTGCCTTTGGCTCAGGTCGTGATCCCAGGGTCCTGGGATCGAGTCCCACATCGGGCTCCCTGCTCGGCGGGAAGCCTGCTTCTCCCTCTCCCACTCCCCCTGCTTGCGTTCCCTCTCTCACTGTCTCTCTCTGTCAAATAAATAAATAAAATCTTAAAAAAAAAAAGTGACTACTAAGGAAGAGCAAAACCATGTTGTGTTTTGTTTTGCTTTGCAAACAGCTTTATTGAAATATAATTACATACCAAAAAATTCACCCATTTCAGGTATACAGTTTAATGACTTTTAGTAAATTTACTGACTTATACAGCTGTCACCAAAATCCAGTTTTTTTTTAAGATTTTATTTTATTATTTTTTAAAGATTTTATTTATTTATTTGAGAGTGAGCGAGCAAGCATGAGAGAGAGCACAAGGGTGGGGGGGAGAGGGAGAAGCAGGCTCCCCGTCAAGCAGGGAGCCCGATGTGGGACTTGATCCCAGGACCCTGAGATCATGACCTGAGCCGAAGGCAGATGCTTAATTGACTGAGCCACCCAGGTGCCCCAAGATTTTATTTTTAAGTAATCTCTACACCAAAGGTGGGGCTCAAACTACAATCCTGAGATCAAGAGTCGCATGCTCAACTGACTGAGCCAGTCGGGCACCCCAACTAAAATCCAGTTTTAGAACATTTCTCTCACCCCAAAGATATCCCTCATGCAGTTAATCCCTGTTCCTGCCCCCAGCCCTAGGCAACTAGTAATCTACTTTTGTCTTTTCTGAACATTTCATGTACTTGGAATCAAATAATATGTGGTCTTTTTTTTTTTTAATCAAGTAAGATCTACACCCAGTGTGGGGCTTGAACTCATGACCCTGAGATCAAGAGTTGCATGCTCTACCGACTGAGCCAGCCAGGCACACCTAGTATGTGGTCATTTGGAACTCACTTCCTCTATTTATCATAATGTTTTCAAGGTTTATCTATTTTGCAGCACCTATGGGTACTTTATTTCTTTTTGAGGGGGGGATTTTTTTTTTTTTTTTTTTTTTACCAAACTTACTTTTATCTTGCAGAGAAGATCAAGAAAGGCTTTCTCCTCCACCCCACCTCCCTAATTATATTTATTTTTTTAAAGATTTTATTTATTTATTTGACAGAGACAGCGAGAGAGGGAACATAAGCAGGGGGAGTGGGAGAGGGAGAAGCAGGCTTCCCGCCAAGCAGGGAGCCCAATGCGGGGCTTGATCCCAGGACCCTGGGATCATGACCTGAGCCGAAGGCAGATGCTTAATGACTGAGCCACCCAGGCACCCCCCTAATTATATTTATTGCCTCTCCCATTTTTCCCCTCAGTGCATCCTAGTTTGACTATATCTTTAAGTAAGAGAATTGCTCTATTCCCTCAAAGAACTTTGGTCATTTGAAAGTAATCTAAAGTGTTCTTTAAATTCCCATAGTTCTATGTATCTTTTATCTTCTATAGTACATAGTGTCAAAAAGAAAAACCACAGGCCCACTAAGGCGAGGAGCCCCAGATCAGTAAAACCAAGACTTAATACCTAACTTAACTAGAGTTTCAGTTCCACCAGGAATATAACCTTTAACTAGTCAACATGCATTTTCCTGGTCAGCACTAGGAAATTTACTCATAGGCCCCTCTGTTCCCCTTTAGAGGGCGACCTTGCCTAAAACAGTGCTTTACTATTTTGGGGGGGGGGGGATTTTTAAAGTTTATTTATAATCTCTACACCCAACGTGGGGCTTGACTCTTATGACACCTAGATCAAGAGTCACATGCTCCACCAACTGAGCCAGGCAGGTGCCCCTACTTCATTTCTTTTTATTGCTGAATAATATTCCACTGTATGGATATACCATATTTTATCTACTTACAATTGAGGGAAATTTGGATTGTTTCTACCTTTTAGCTATTATGAATAGTGCTGTTGTGAACCTTTGTGTACAACATTTTTTTTTTTTAAGATTTCATTTATTTATCTGACAGAAAAAGAGCACAAGCAGGGGGAGCGGCAGGCAGAGGGAGAGGGAGGAGCAGACTCCCCACTGAGCAGGGAGCCCGATGAAGGACTCGATCCCAGAACCCTGGGATCATGACCTGAGATGAACGCAGTTGCTTAACCAACAGCCACCCAGGTACCCCTGTGTACAAGGTTTTGTGTGGACATGTTTTCCGTTCTCTTGGGTATATACTGGAGTGCTGGAAATTGCTGGGTCATATGGTAAATTTATACAAAACCATGTTTTGAGTCAAGAATAGCATCTTTATTATTTATAGTATGTGAAGTCCCCTTCCCCATTCTTTTTTTTTTAGAATTATTTTTTTTAATATTTTATTTATTTGACAGAGAGCACAAGCAGGGGGAGTGGCAGAGGGAGAAGCAGACTCCCCGGTGAGCCAGGAGCCCAACGAGGGGCTCAATCCCAGGACCCTGGGCAGATGCTTAACCGACTAAGCCACCCAGGCGCTCCCCCCTTCCCCATTCTATAAGCCTCCATCTACCTCCTGCTGAATCTGCTTTTCCTTAAGCACAAGCATCTAAGAAGCACTGTAAAGTACATTTAGGGTGCCTGGATGGCTCAGTCAGTTCAGCATCTGCCTTCGGCTCAGGTCATGATCCCAGGGTCCTGCGATCGAGCCCCGCATTGGGCTCCCTGCTCAGCGGGGAGCCTGCTTCTCCCTCTCCCTCTCCTGTTCCCCCCACTTGTGCTTTCTGGCTCTCTGTCAAATAAGTAAAGTTTTTAAAAAAATAAAGTACATTTAGAAATATATTCCATTTTGCTTTTTTGTTTTAAATATTAGTATAGCAGTTATATTCTCCTATAACTTTTCATTACCGAAGTGCAGCTTCTCAGCTGTGCAGATTTTGGCAGATGTTTGTCATCTGGCCTAGAAATGTAACTACTGTTAACATTCCAAGGAACATCCATACAATGAAGTATTAAGGAGAAATAAAAATGAATGAGGAAGAGTGCACTGTGGTACACTGTGATTTGAGGCTAAATTATTAAGTGAAAAAGAGCAAGGTGAAAGAGTATATATAGTATGCTACCTTTTGTGTAATGAAAAAGAAGTAATATGTATACTCATTTGCTTATTTTTGCAAAAAGAAACATAGGAAGTACAAATATCAAGTCATTATATTGTACACCTGAAACTAATAGAATGTTATATGTCAATTACACCTCAATAAAAAAATAAACACAGGAAAGATAAACCAGAAATTAAGGAATGGTTACTTATAGGGAGTAGCTGGGTACTGGGGTAGAGGGCATAGGCATGGGAGCAAGACTTCTCTGGAAATAGCTTTTTACATACTTTTGACTTTTAACCATGTCAAAACTGACATATTTTAAAAATTAAATTATATAAAAAAGGATATTAAAAGCAAATCGTAAAGTTGAATAAAAACAGAAACAACTCCACAGAGGGAAAAAAAATGGTTCAAGTAATTTTTACACACAGTACACTATATATCCTTAATAGGACATATTCTAAGGACAAAAAACTGCAAAGAACTTCTGAACTTTACTTAGGTTTATTGTTGGTAGTGGTATCCACCTTGTAATTCTGAAAAGAGTCAATATATGGATGTTGGGAACCAGAATTTTAATTGTAAGAGAAGCAAGACAGAAATATGAAATGGGGAAAAGTGAGGGAGAACCCTGTGGTGTTGGACTTGAATTGGAGGTATTAGTATAAACTCATTTATTTATTTCTATTTTTTTAAAATGTAAGCTCTATACCCTATGTGGGGCTTGAACTCACAGGCCCAAGACGAAGAATCGCATGCTCTACTGACTGAGCCAGCCAGGTGCCCTTTAACTCATTTTTTTAGCTCTCTCCACTGAAAGGGCCTATAAGCAATGATGCCCCAGTTTCTAAATACCATTCCTCACTAAAAGGTATCAGGGCTCCTTGGAGAAATGGCTTATATTGGGTCTGGGACAGGAAATGTACAGATAAGCCTAGAACATCTTGTGCCAAAAAGCAAGGAAGTACTCCAAGACTAATAACAGAAGCCAGAGTGAAGTGGGTCCCACTGGACAAATTTGGAACAGTTTGAGCATCAAAAAGGATAATGATGGTGCTAGATTATGACACATTAAAATAAAAACGGGAGAAGGGAGGTAAGACCCAAGTTCTTTACTGAATAAATCCACTTAATAAGGGCTCCTGGGTGGCTCAGTTGGTTAAGCGACTGCCTTCGGCTCAGGTCATGATCCTGGAGTCCCTGGATCGAGTCCCACATCAGGCTCCCTGCTCGGCAGGGAGTCTGCTTCTCCCTCTGACCCTCCCCCCTCTCATGTGCTCTCTCTCATTCTCTCTCTCTCAAATAAATAAATAAAATCTTAAAAATCCACTTAATAAGCGTAGAAGGAATTTAAGAATTAGAAAAATCACCATTCTGCACTCTCCTAACATAATTGATTCAGGCAAGGATCATTAAAGGATGCTAAAACCATTGGGTGAATATTCACAGAATCTCAACCCCATTTACTTAATTACAAAAGGAAAAATGCGCCTTTGCAATGGAGAGATCTGGCGCTCAAATACAGCATCACCAATAGTGTGACAACCTGACGTTTGTGCCTTCTGATGGCCGGTAAAATATTTAACGTAAATCAGTTCGAAGAAACAATCAGACGAATTCAGAATATGGAATACTTTGAAGACAATTTGCCTGGATTCTTCCAAAAAAACTGTAGTTCATGCAACACAAAGAAAAGGCTGGTGTTTCTGGATTAAGACTGAAGGGAGATTACCAAGTGCAGTGCAAGAACCTTCAGCGGATCCTGGATTGAGGTGCAAAATGCTCCAACTAGGACAACTGGGGAAATCTAAATACGAAACACGAACTGTATGTTAAATGATAACGATTTAATGTTAATTTTTAAAGATGCAATAATGATTTTGTGATTATGTAGAAAAATGTCCATTTTTAGGGCTGGAGAATCACATATTTGTAACCTACTTTCAAATGGTTCAGAAATTAAAAAAAAATAAAACCTGTAAAAATGTTAACAATTGTGAACCTAGGTGAAGGATCGGCTGTTCCTTTTACTCATCTTTTTCACACTTCCCGAAAGAAACCGAGGGGGAGGGGACTCCATTTCCATGGGGAAATGTCAATTCAAAACAACTTGGATAGGTACCTCTGGCACAGTGCAATTTACGGCCAGTTTCTCCTTAAGAAGCAACGACGCCGCAGACAGAACGGAGGACTGCTTCTAACCTTTACTTCCGCGTACCGCGGCGTGGTGACCCGCGATTAGTAGAACGTAGGCTACGTGACCCAGGCAGTTCCTTCTGATTGGAGGAACAGCCGTGACTCTAATCCAGTGCACCGGCGATGCTCATGCGCAGATTAGTGGAAGGGGCGGGGCCCAACATTTTCTTTGACCAACCGCTTTCCACATAACCAACCTCCTGATCGCGCACGGTCGAATCAAAAGCCGTTAGTAAAGTAGTGCAACCAATTCTCCTTTTTCGTAGGCCGGCCGGTCTTTCCGGTTATTCCCCCCCCCCCCCCCTTATTCCGCTTCCGGTAGGGCCTGGTGGGGGTCAAGGAGCCCTGTAAGTCACTTCTGGGCGACTAATGTTTTTATTTCCGGTCCATGGGACCAGGCTGGGATCTGCTGCTGTCCGCAGCCTCTGGTGACACCACAACCGCCATCATGTCAGACACGGACAGCGATGAAGATTCCGCTGGAGGCGGCCCATTTTCTTTAGCCGGTTTCCTTTTCGGCAACATCAATGGAGCCGGACAGCTGGAGGGGGAAAGCGTCTTGGATGATGTGAGGGGGCGGGCGTGTGTATAGGGTCGGGGGTGGTGCGGCTGAGTGAGGAGAGTAGAGGGTGCTTAGAATAGAGCCCCTATGAGAGGGCGCGGTTAACGTAAAGAGGAGAGGAAATGAGAAGCGGACACTATTCTAGTAGAGCGTGCATAACGTAGAGTGTGGAGGCTCCGTTCGGGGTGAGGGTGGGAAGAAGAGAGAACTGTAGGCAAGCCCTCGTAGGTCAGGGGCGCTGATGTGGGTGGCGTTGGGGATCATATCCTAACAAGGCAGACGGAAAAATAGCGTAACCTAGGGACATTGCTTTTAAGCCGTTGCTCTGAGGACTTTGGAGATTCTCGAAACTGCCTGTCTGACATCGTTGACTTGAGGTGGCTCTAGAGCAAGAGGACTGGACAGAACCTGTGACAAATCGTGTGGTTCAGGTCTCAGTTCTTAGAACAGTGAATGTTCAGACTATTTGAGGCAGACCCCTTCTGGTCCAGTGCACTTCTTGGGTAGTTTTCCCAGTTTTCACTGACATTCATGAAATTGTTTCCTGTGTCCAAATGGACCTTACCTACTTTCATTTAGGTTCATTTTCTCAAGGAAAAAATACTGATCAGTATTCCTCTTCTGCATCACACACAAACACACAAAAGGTAGCAAAAAAAGTTCTTGTCATCCCTTCCCTAATCCCAGGGACCTCATTTGCCTTAGCCTTTATTCAGAGAACTACTGTTCCATTTGTTTAGTCTTGGTGACGGTTCTTTGACTAATCTTTTCTTAGTAAAGTATGGTGATGAAATTGGACTTAATATGTTGATAAAGATCTGATCAACGCGGAGTTTAGTGGAAGATTTACTTTACAGTTCTGGAATGTGATGCTCCTTTTAGCACATGCAGAGTTATATTTAATATGGATTTACAGCTTTGTGCTGGACCAGGGAAATAAGCCTTGTGGTGTGGGAAGCTTAGGTTTAGTTGTTATTTTCGACTCTGGTGCTGTCCCTTTTTCAGGAGTGTAAGAAGCACTTGGCAGGCTTGGGGGCTTTGGGTCTGGGCAGCCTGATCACTGAACTCACCGCAAATGAAGAATTGACTGGGACCGATGGTGCCCTGGTAAATGATGAAGGTGAAGTGTGGGTCATGGGGAGTAAGGAGGGAGGAGGCTAGCCATTTACTATGTATACACTTTTCAATGGGAATTATTTAAGGGAGTGAGAGTTACTTTTTGTTGAGATATACCTGCCCCCCCCTTTTATTTATAGGATGGATCAGGAGCACAGAAGATGCTGTGGACTATTCAGACATCAATGAGGTAGCAGAAGATGAAAGCCGAAGATATCAGCAGACAATGGGGAGCTTGCAGCCCCTTTGCCACTCAGGTGATTCTTTAGTGTCATCAGTAGAGCATTCCAGTTCATTTTCTTGCTGTGTAGTCCATTTTGTTTCTATGTATGCTTTCTGCCATTGTTCCTGCTCTCCATCCTTTGCTTCTCTCTTTTTGTCAGCTCAGTTCCATGTAGCTGCTGTCCTTTTTTTTGTGTTCTGGGGCAGTGTTATACTCAGATGTTTATTCCTCATACTGGTTATCCCCAAATTCTTGGTGAATGCCAAGTAAGGATGATAGTGCTTTCCTTATCATCTAGTATTTGAGTACCTACAGGGTTCATGGCACTGTTTTAGATATTTCTTGAACTCAGTCTTTGCTCTTAGGGACTTGGTGGTTCAAGGAGGATTAAGTATATACAATGTTGTATATAAATGAGCACGCATATTTATTGGCTCAACTTCTATTAATCACTCACCACCTATATGCTGACAGAATGCATTTTTTTTTTTTAAAGATTTTATTTATTTATTTGACAGAGAGAGATACAGTGAGAGAGGGAACACAGGCAGGGGGAGTGGGAGAGGGAGAAGCAGGCTTCCCGCCGAGCAGGGAGCCCGATGCGGGGCTCGATCCCAGGACCCTGGGATCATGACCCGAGCCGAAGGCAGATGCTTAACGACTGAGCCACCCAGGCGCCCCTGTTGACAGAATGCATTTAATGCTTGCTCACAATATAGGTTTCTCTCCCTGGTATAAGGTGCTACATATAGAATCAGAATCAGAGCTAGAAGGGCTCTTAGTGATTATTTATTATTAACCTCATCACAGATAAAGAAAACTTGGCCTTTAATAAGATGTGGGACTTTATTAAAAGTTCTATAGGTTAGGTAGTGGCAGACCTTGACTAATTCAATAATTCAGGTTATTAGACATTTATTGAGCTATTATGGGCTATAAACTATGATAGTATGGTACAAAGATAATAAAATCCATTTTCTGATCTTGAGCTTAGTTCTGTGGTCTGGAACCTAGAGCTACTGATCATAGTTCCTTTTTTTTGACTTGTAATTTTTTACAACTTTTAATTGAGGTATAGTTGACACATATATAATTGTTTCCACTGCCTTACACTACCTCTCACTTCTTGACACTTTTGTATGAGGTTGCTCATTGTTCATTGTCCACCTCTTTGAATTAGATTTCGGGACCAGTTGATGGATTTGAGTGCTTGTTATAGAGCGAGACTTAACCGTACCACATACACAGGAGGTAACGCAGAAAAAGAGAAGATACAGGTCTCACTCTCAGGGATATTATTATCATTTGGGGAAGATGGGATAAACAAACACGAAGCATAATTACTCATAATAAAAAGACATAAGGCAGCTACAAGCTCATATTTCTTTTTTTTTTTTTTAAAGATTTTATTTATTTATTCATGAGAGACAGAGAGAGAGAGAGAACAGAGGCAGAGGGAGAAGCAGGCTCCCCGCGGAGCAGGGAGCCCGATGCGGGACTCGATCCCAGGACCCTGGGATCACGACCTGAGCCGAAGGCAGACGCTTAACCGACTGAGCCACCCAGGCGTCCCTACAAGCTCATATTTCTGTATAGAGTAGTGTATTTCATTTCAAGAGGTTGACAGAATATCTGAGACAAATATTGTCACTTATTTTTGAGTACCGAACTGTTATTTTTGAGTACCGTGGCTTAGGCTAAGGGGGAGGTGGTAGCAGCTCTGATTTTCAGGGAATATTGGAATTTTCAGGTTTGGGTTTGTTGTCTTGGCTAGGGATGTTAAGGAAGAGGACGAGTGGGGGTGTCCTAGTTGGTTTTTATGAGCTGACCTCCTAGAAAAGGAGGATGCTGCATTTGGTAGTCTTAGTACTCTGGGATGCTCATTTCTAAGTTCTCTTATTCAATGAAGGTGCCTTCACCTGTGTCCTAACTTCTTCCTTTTCTGTCATTGGCCCCTTCACATGGCTTGATTTACAAGGATTCTTCTTTGGAATAATTGGAAGTGGGTGGAGGTCATTAGAAAAGATGTCATGGAGGTGAATTTTGAGCAAAAGTTTGAAAGGGTTTCATGGAGAGGAAGCAGCAGGGCATTTTGGTTTGAAAACATGGCTTGTCTAAAGGTTTGGAGATAGAAATAAGGAATAGTGCAGGGGAACTTGGCCAGCAGGTTTTCTTGAAAGGACTGGAAAACATACCGCTAGATAGCAAGGACCAAGGATAGAGTAATTTGACAGCACTTGTATGTATGCCTTACTTGGGATTTGATGTCAAAGGATTGTATATCAACATTGATTGTTGAGTAAGGGGCAGGGTGGTATAATGAAAAGAAAATGGACTTTGGAGTCAGAATGATAGGTTCAAGTCCCAGCTCCATATTTAGTTTGAACCTGGGAAAGTTGCTCAGTCTTTGAGGCTTGGATTTGTAACAAAACCTCAGTTTTCTAGTCTGGAATAAAGGTGATAATACCTCATTAATGGGTCTTATGTGGGAATTTAAGTTCATTATCACGGGGACTGAAAGCACCTACATAGTACGGTGTCATGGTAGATGCTCTGTAAATATTAGTTGCCTTTCCTTCCTAAATGAAAATGAGAAGTGATACTTGTTGCTTTGGGGTTTTGATTAGAAAAGGGGTAAAGGGGCAGACTAACTTGGAGACTGTTCTTGCAGGCTAGATGTAAAGTCATCAAGGTCTCGAGTAGGGTGACAATTGTGGAAAATGCTAAGCAGAATTAAACTTGAGAGTTGCTGAGAAAACATCAGTAGGACTTGGTAAGTGAGGAAGTACATTGGAAAGAGTATAGGCTTTGTTGTTCAACCAGCCTTACTTTGTCATTTAAAACTTTGTGACCCTGAGTAAGTCATTTCACTATCTCAGAATAATTCCTACTTTGCCAACATTCTTGGGAGGATTATAGATAAAATAACTACAGGTACCTGGCATATAATGGGAGCTAAGTAAATGGAAGTTGCTGTAATGACTACTATTAATGATTGATTGGAAAAGCTGTGTTGGGGGGTAAGAGATTGATGGAGGAGACAGGAGACTTAAAGTCGTAAGCTGGGAAAATGAGGCTGGAGGTGGTATTGATAGTAAGGAAAGGGAATTTTAAAGAGGTGAAGGATATTTCAGTGTGATGAGAGATGCAGTTGTGGAATATCTGAGTGGAAAGGTTCTTTTTAAAAAAATATATATTTTTAGTTTATTTATTTGAGAGAGAGAGAGACAGGGACAGAGCATGAGCAGGGGAAGGAGGCAGAGGGAGAGGGGGAAGCAGACTCCCTGCTGAGTAGGGAGCCTGATGCGGGGCTTGATCCCAGGACCCTGGGTTCATGACCTGAGCTGAAGGCAGACACTTAACCGACTGAGCCACCCAGGCGCCCTTGAGTGGAAAGGTTCTTTAGGCGGCAGAACATGCGGTGTGACTGTAGAGGGGTAAGTCAGGGCAAGACCTACAGATCTGGGCTTAATCTGGATAAGGGTGATTCTTGAGTAAGGGAATGGAGCTTGTGTAGAGGAATAAAAGAGTGTTCACCGTCAGGTGTTGAGTGATGCCAGAGATTAAAGGCCAGTGAAAAGACTAACAAACGGCAGAAGATAGACAAAAAAAGTGTGTCAAAGATTTGGGGAGTGGGAAGAGAGAAAGTTCAGTCTTAAAGGAAACTGACAGAGAAGGAAGAATGTTAAATTCAGTTATGAAATTGAGCAGGATGAAAATAAAAAATCAAATAGGATTTGATCGGGAGAAGGAACAAAGGTTTTAAACGGTTCTTGGGACCTCCCTCAGTTTCTATATGAGGTATACATAGTGTTCTAGTATTTGGTGATACTGTGTCATCTCTTTCTGAAGGCAGAAGCTGCACCTCCTGTGTGTTCTTAAGGATCTGTGTAGTGTTTCATGTGGTGCTTTCAATTCTTGCATAACAAACTCGGGGCTGTTGTGTGACCTTCTGGATGTTGAGGAGATCATCTTGCTGGTTTCATTAGATTATGATGAAGATGACTATGATGCTGATTGTGAAGACATTGACTGCAAGTTGATGCCTCCTCCACCTCCACCTCCAGGACCAATGAAGAAGGATAAGGACCAGGATGCTCTTGCCGGTGGTAAGTAGAGACTGTCTTCTTTTGTCCAAGGAAAAGTTCCATTCATAGATCTAGGCTTTTGACATACCCATAGGGAGCTATTAAGATTAAGCTGTTAGGAGAGGATACAACTTCTGGAAGTGATTCATACAATTTTCAAATGTTAATGTCAAAGGGAAGTTTTACTTTTAAAACATCTGGCAACAGTATTTTAACAGGTACTCAAGAAAAAGTAGTTTACGTCAGTGGTTCTCAAATCTGGCTGCCCATCACAATCATCCCAAGCCTTTAAAAAAAAAAAAACAGATTTCTGACTCACCCAGAGAGTCTGATTCTGAAGATCTGGGATAGAGCCCAGGAATTTCCAAGTGTTCTCCCAGTAATTGCTGATGCAACTGATCTGCATGCTAGTATTTGGAAACTACCTGTCTAGATGACTTCCTTTAAAAGAAAGGATTAAATGGAGAAGGCATCCTAGAATGTGCATAAATCATGTAGAGCCAACTACCAGATTCAGAGATTTCCAAGGCAAGGGCTTTAGTGATCTTCTCCACCTTTCCTGTGTCGGCCACTAGTAACTCTGTCCTAGGCTAGGAGATTGCGGAAAGCAGTGTTTTTCATCTCCTGTATTTTGAGAATTATGTTAGCCTAAATTCCTCCTGTTAGAGTTTTCACCATTTCTGCATTAGTCTGCAGGCTAAATAACATCTGATAACTTTATGTCTTGGATCTTATTTTATGTTAAACAATTTCATTATCATCCTGTGGGCGTAAAAAAAAGTTCTTCAGTTTATGGGTCCCCGAACTAGAAATGCTAAGGCCCGATTGGTATAAAAGTGTCATATAGTTTTGCTATTGATCACATTCCTTTAATATATGTATAGAAAGTAGTAAATGTAGTAATAGTGTTTGTTTTCTCTCATCACAACCCTAGGGTACCGGGTACAAGGTGAGTTGGGGATGGTGGGAGATAATGAGTTGGAATGAGTTTTCTGGGTTGCATACTAGTGATCTGGGTGCTTGGAACTATATCCCCTGCCACTGAGCCATGCATATAGCCTGGAGTGGGTACTGGCTGAATTGGAGGAAATATGCTCACAGTTACATGCCAAAGGGGTTTCTCTTCCTTGTTGCAGTGTCTGAGGATGGAGAAGGCATCATCTTGCCCTCCATCATTGCCCCTTCCTCTTTGGCCTCAGAGAAAGTGGACTTCAGTAGTTCCTCTGACTCAGAATCTGAGATGGGACCTCAAGAAGCAACACAGGCAGAATCTGAAGATGGAAAGCTGACCCTACCATTGGCTGGGATTATGCAGCATGATGCCACCAAGCTGTTGCCGAGCGTCACAGAACTTTTCCCGGAATTTCGGCCTGGGAAGGTACTTTCCATGGAGAATGCCCACATTGCAAACCACTGACCTCTCCTAAATGCTGAGTTCTGTTGCTAAGATATTGAATATAGAATGGATAAGATCTAAAAGTTTTCTTATTCAATGACATTGTATTGGGTCTTTTTTAAAAAGTCGTATGCATTGATGATAATACTTGTGATTTACGTAGCTCTCGTTAGAAATTGTCCTTGTTGCTTTAAAGAACTAGTCCAAATTGTTAAGGGATGCTTCTTTACTTCCTTGGTAGATGTTGTAACTCTGAGTTCAGCACTCCTCAGTCCCTCCTCCACAGCCGAGTAGACCCCTCAAGGGAGTTTGCAGACCCGGATGCAGCTGTTTTCCTATCTGATAATTGAGTCTTTGAGTCTCTGTGTTCTAGGTATTACGCTTCCTACGTCTTTTCGGACCAGGGAAGAACGTCCCATCTGTTTGGCGGAGTGCTCGGAGAAAGAGGAAAAAGAAGCACCGGGAGCTGATACAGGAAGAGCAGATCCAGGAGGTGGAGTGCTCAGTAGAGTCAGAAGTCAGCCAGAAGTCTTTGTGGAACTATGACTACGCTCCACCACCGCCTCCAGAGCAGTGTCTCTCTGATGATGAAGTAGGCAAAATAGAGACCTGGGATTGAGACCTACAAGAGGAACAAATGAGTTCTCCCTAGCTTATGTCTAAATTGGAAATACCACCTTAGCAGGCAGAGTCCTGTGCTGATTATGAACAAGTAATCGTGAGTTCGGTCTTAGTGGCTGTTCCTTCCCTATTAGAGTAGAAAAGTATTGCGGGCCTGCAGTTGGTGGTACCCGCACTGGTGAATAGGAGTTTGAATGATAGGCAGAGTGTGCCCTGATCTAGCTCCATTGTTCCCATTCTAATTCCAGTCCTGTTGAAGAATCATCCTTATAGTTCCTCTGACTTCCCTTCCTGACTGCGGACTCCCTCTAGCCCTGGGACATCTGGGATCAGGAAAGCCTCCTCCCCTCCTGCTTTGTTCTGTTACAGATTACAATGATGGCTCCTGTTGAGTCCAAGTTTTCCCAGTCCACTGGAGATACAGATAAAGTGACCGATACCAAACCAAGAGTGGCTGAGTGGCGTTACGGGCCTGCTCGACTGTGGTATGATATGCTGGGTGTCCCTGAAGATGGCAGTGGGTTTGATTATGGCTTCAAACTGAGAAAAATGGACCACGAACCTGTGATGAAATGTAGAGTGATGGAGGTAAGCGACGCTGACATGTAAGAAAGGCATCTGTGCCCAGGGCCCTCTCCGTTTTACTTAACTTTGCTTTCTAGTTGGGGAGATACCGGGCAGGGTGTCTTCGGTGGGAGATGGAGGTTCTAAGCCTTGTGCTTGTTGAGGTATGTCGCCCTGGCAACTAAGCCCGATTGCAAGGGTTCTGTTTGGACAGTGAGTGCTGCGCTGGACCAGGAGTGGGAAGAGGCAGACATTGCTCCATCATCAGGTTCTTTCAAGTCAGGGACCACATTCGATGTGTCTGATGGGGGATCTGGAGTGGGAACTTTGACCAGTGACCATTCAGGGATTTGTTGTTCCTTCTCCGTTTCTGTAGGACTTCAGGAAACTTGAGGAAAACAGCACTGACCTTCTGGCTGATGAAAACTTCCTGATGGTGACACAGCTGCATTGGGAAGATGATATCATCTGGGATGGGGAAGATGTCAAACACAAAGGAACAAAACCTCAGCGTGCAAGCCTGGCAGGCTGGCTGCCTTCCAGCATGACCAGGAATGCCATGGCCTACAATGTTCAGCAAGGTGCGCTTCTGTGCCAGCCATGTCTAGCACACTGCCCTTCATCTCCGTCATCCTGAGGGGGTTCAGCTGTGCTCTCTGCTGCTGCTGAGGGGCAGCAGAATCGTTTCAACCTGAGCCCTGATTCTAGTCCGTAATCAGTTGTACACTATTTTTTTTTAAGATTTATTTATTTATTTGACAGAGACACAGCGAGAGAAGGAACACAAGCAGGGGGAGTGGGAGAGGGAGAAGCAGGCTTCCCGCTGAGCAGGGAGCCCAACACGGGGCTCGATCCCAGGACCCTGGGATCATGACCTGAGCCTAAGGCAGATGCTTAACGACTGAGCCACCTAGGCGCCCTGAAGTTGTACACTATTTACAAGCTAGGGTGGACTCTGATTTCTCATTAGAAAAATGTGAAAACCACTTTGAAGTTAATGGTCTTTCCGAACTAGAACAAGGCTTTATCTTTATGGTCTGCTTCTGTTTTTAAAGCCAGCCCCTTTGTCTTTATCATGCTAGAATTTGCTTTTTCTCTCCTTAAGTATGCAAAAAGAAAAAAAAAAAAGGTACGTCATGCTTAATGTAGAGAACTTTGAAAATAGAAGACAGTGTCAAAAATCACTGATAATCCAGCTATCCAGAGATGATCGACTATTAACTTTTCGGTGTACTTTGGTTTTCTGTCTTCTGTGTGTGTATGTAGTTGAGCTCATTTCTGTAGACAGTTTTGTATACTGTGCTTTTCACTTGATAACAGTATTATTCTATGTCATTCAAAGTTTTTCATAAAAATGTTTAATGACATGGGAAACTCAAGTAAAAAAAACATAAAGTGGCATATATGATACCCTGTTTTGTAAGTGGGAAAAAAAAAAGCACACTATATAATCATAGAAAGCTGACTGAAAGGAAATGCACTATGGGATTCACAGTGGTTATTTCTGGTTTGTGAGATCACAGACAGCTTCAGTTTCCTTTATATTTTTCTGTATTTCCCTTCAGTTACCCTGGATTACTTTATAATCTGGAGGAAGACAAAAATGTCTTGATTCTGAAATCTAAGGAAGAGGTTTTTTTCCTTCTCTCGTTCTATCTAAAAGCTTTGCTGGTTGCATTGTATTCTTAAATGGATGTTTTCATAATTCACCAATAGTTACTGTATTTTTTTATATATATCTTACTAGCATTTATTGTTAGTATATTTTACCATATCATTTATTACCACGATTTCTTTAGGCAGTCCCTTATTAAACACACTTGGCTGTTTAAATTTTGAGTCTTATGAAAAATATTGCAGTGAACATTTTGTCTGCAACTATTTTTAAAGGGAGAAATACACTGTGTGCACTAGGCTCCTTTTCAGTAGCCGCATGAATAACTTTACTAACATTTGCTCCTTTTCCCTTTGCTGGAATCATGATTGAAAGGGGCATAGTTGGGGCGCCTGGGTGGCTCAGTCATTAAGCGTCTGCCTTCGGCTCAGGTCATGATCCCAGGGTCCTGGGATCGAGCCCCGCATCAGGCTCTCTGCTCCGTGGGAAGCCTACTTCTCCCTCTCCCACTCCCCCTGCTTGTGTTCCCTCTCTCGCTGTCTCTCTCTCTCTGTCAAATAAATAAATAAAAAATCTTTAAAAAAAAAGGGGGGGGGGCATAGTTGTTTTGTCTCATTGAGTGTTTCCTCCTCTTCTGAGTAGGTTTTGCAGCCACCCTGGATGATGACAAGCCTTGGTACTCTATCTTTCCCATTGACAATGAGGAGCTGGTGTATGGACGCTGGGAGGACAATATCATTTGGGATGCTCAGGCCATGCCCCGGCTGTTGGAACCTCCTGTTTTGACACTTGATCCCAATGATGAGAACCTCATTTTGGGTATGCTATTGGCAGGGACCAGTGTTCCTTCTCCATAATTGACAGCTTGCTGCTAATGTCAAGGGACAGGGGGAGATCAGAAAGGTTGGGAAGGTCAAGACTAGAAGCTTCTCGGGGGCGCCTGGCTGGCTCATTCAGTGGAGAGGTGACTCTTGATCTCAGGGTCGTGAGTTTCAGCCTCCTATTGGGTGTGGAGCCTACTTTTAAAAATAAATTAAAAAGACTAGAACTTTTAGGTAGCAGTTGAGAGAGCAAAGTTGTGGCTGTTTCTAGTATTTCTGTTTTGCTTAGGGAAAACTCATAATGTAGGAATATTGAAAAGTAGTACCTTTGAGATTCCAGGAGTGTAGTTTGTTTGAATCACCTACTAGAAGTGGTCTGGGGTGGGATGAGAGATCTGGTTAGGAAGTGCAAAGATATCTGTTGGGAAGGTGAATTTTCAGGGATAGTATCTCCAGAGTGATGTTTGTTTCATCCTTAGAAATTCCTGACGAAAAGGAAGAGGCCACCTCCAACTCCCCTTCCAAGGAAAGTAAGAAGGAATCATCTCTGAAGAAGAGTCGAATTCTGTTAGGGAAAACGGGGGTCATCAAAGAGGAACCACAGCAGGTCTGCGGAGGGAGAGGGGACCCCAGGGTGTTTAGAAGAACAGAGAAAGGTAATGGGAGACGGGTAGTCTGACTAAGGTTTATTTGATATCACTTTAATGTCCCATCATTAGAACATGTCTCAGCCAGAAGTGAAAGATCCATGGAATCTCTCCAATGATGAATATTACTACCCTAAGCAGCAGGGTCTTCGAGGCACCTTTGGAGGAAATATTATCCAGGTACAGGTAGCATTTTTTTCTGTGATGGATGGGAAACACTGCCTTGTTTTGATGGAGGATATGGGTAAATCTTGCCTAGGCTGGAGTTAGTATTTAATTTGAACCCTGTATTTCCTGTTTTAGCACTCGATTCCTGCTGTGGAATTAAGACAGCCCTTCTTTCCTACCCATATGGGGCCCATAAAACTTCGGCAGTTCCATCGCCCACCTCTGAAGAAGTACTCCTTCGGGGCACTCTCTCAGCCAGGTCCCCACTCAGTCCAGCCCTTGCTAAAACACATCAAAAAGAAGGCTAAGGTATGACTGAACTCTGTTTAGGGAAAAAATAAAAAACCAGCTGTAAAAGACGGTAGAGTACAAATTGGGGAAACGGACATGATATTAATATCGATGATATTAGGGAATTACTTTTTTCTCAGATGGAATGTTATTATAGTTATTTAGGAGAATATCCTTATTCTTAGGGGATGCATGTGAAAATACTTAAGGGTGAAGTGTCATGATGACTGCAGCTTTCAAAAATGATTCAGGGGGCGCCTGGGTGGCTCAGTCAGTTAAGCGTCTGCCTTCAGCTCAGGTCATGATCCCAGGGTTCTAGGATCGAGCCCTGCATCGGGCTCCCTGCTCAGCAGAGAGCCTGCTTCTCTCCCTCTGCCTGCCGCTCCCCCTGCTTGTGCACGCGCCTTCTTTCTCTGTCAAATAAATAAAATCTTTAAAAAATGATTCAGCAAAATCTGTAGAGATAATTTTAGATAAAACAATGTAAGATATAAAGGTATATCTAGGTGGTGGGATAGTAAGTGGTCATAGTGTCAACTTCATGGTTGAAAATTTTTACAATGAAGTTTAAAAAAAAGGCAAGGCAAAACCATTTTTGGTGTCATAGTCCCAGAATGAACATCAGTTTGCAGTTCTCGTCCTGTCAGGAGCTGAACTGTATTCTCTTTGTTCTGGGCAGATGAGAGAACAAGAGAGACAAGCTTCTGGTGGTGGAGAGATGTTTTTTATGCGCACACCTCAGGACCTCACAGGCAAAGATGGAGATCTTATTCTTGCAGAATACAGTGAGGAAAATGGACCATTAATGATGCAGGTTGGCATGGCAACCAAGATAAAAAACTACTATAAGCGGGTGAGTGTCTGAGAAAACATTTGTTACTAATATAGTTGTCATTACATATCCAGCAATAGTCTGCGAACATATATTTTGTCTTTTTTATGCTGTAAATTTTTTGGGAGAAAGAAATGGTATCTTTTTTGTAGTGGGTAATATTGCTGAAATGCTATGCTCAAGGAATATTTTGTGTAGGTTTATTGATTCTAGTCTGTGATAGTAACTGGGTCTTCTGTGTTCCTTCTAGAAACCTGGAAAAGATCCTGGAGCCCCAGATTGTAAATACGGAGAAACTGTTTACTGTCATACATCTCCCTTCCTGGGCTCTCTCCATCCTGGCCAATTACTGCAGGTGAGGGATTCTTTCCTGTTAACAACTCTTTCCTAAGGAACTTGACAGGTGAGGAGCTCGTGAGCCCAGAAAGAGCCAATTCTAGTTGATTGAGGTACTATTTATATATCAAGTATGGGGAGGATCAGTATAATCCCCAAATGATTATAGTCCCCAAATTTTCTTTTGATCTTTTTATTAAAACTGGCTCCTAATAATGTTATTTGTAAACTAAATTTGAAATAGTTTTTGGAAAACACACACTGATAAGAAGTCCAGAAACATGTGAGTGGCATACGGAAATCAACCTGGGATTAATAATTTACTGTAGTTAACTAATGAGTATTTAATGTGTATCTGCAGAATTGGTGTATTTTCATTGTATTAGTCATGATCATTTTGAGGTATTAAAGCACACCTGAACCATGCCATTTACAGTCCTTGGCCATAGTAAAGTGTTTCCCGCCCCCCCCACCTTTTGTTCTGATGGGTGTAGAGAGGCCCTCTGATAACAGAGCTTTTACATGTTTTGTTAAAGGGAAGTACAGAGGTGCACGAATGATGTGAGGACATCTCTAGCACTGTCCTACCTTGTTTTTTTGTCCTCCATTTCTCTTGGTAGTCTTAACCACTTTTCCTCCTCTTACAGCTAGTGTATTCTATTACTACTATTGCTTATTCTCCCAAAGCATCTTTAGACTGTTCCTGGCCTTCCTCTCCCTATAACTTTCTGTTGTGGCTACTTTTATAGTCTCTTAAAGATCCTCTTTTATCAGGGTGCCTGGGTGGCTCAATTGGTTAAGTGTCTGCCTTCGGCTCAGGTCATGATCCCGGGGTCCTGGGATTGAGGCCCGCATTGCATCAGGCTCCCTGCTCGGTGGAGAGTCTGCTTCTCCCTCTCCCTCTGCTGCTCCGCCTGCTTGTGCTTTCTCTCACTCTCTCTCCCGCTCTCTGTCAAATAAATAAATAAAATCTTTAAAGAAAACCCTCTTTTATCTTCTGTAATTCTGTTTTTCTCCCCATTTCACGCTTAAAATTTTCTTTTTTTCCCCCCACACTTAGAATTTTCTATCCACATACATATATTGAAGGTTTTCTTTCTTTCTGTCCTCCTTTCTGATTTTCCGGGAAGTCTTTCTTTCGAATCACAGGCTTGATTGGTCCCTATCTGGCTGCTACTTAAGCTCAAATGTTTCTGTCCTGTGTGTTTAGTCTGTCTTTTCTAGCACACTTTCTACTCCCATTAGTTTTGGTTTTGTCATTTTATTAATTTATTTAACAAATGTTTTGGTGTTACCTATATTCTGTCAGGAGCTATGCTGGGCCTAGGGTAGTAATATAGTACTTGTTAGTTTACAGAGTCATTGTCGTATATAATCATAGTAGTTCTGCAAGGTATAGGCATTTTAAAGTATCTCTATTTTGTAG
The DNA here is from genome assembly GCF_964656455.1 of Halichoerus grypus. Lineage (NCBI taxonomy): Eukaryota > Metazoa > Chordata > Mammalia > Carnivora > Phocidae > Halichoerus > Halichoerus grypus. The sequence continues at coordinate 70,364,345 of NC_135727.1, read as the reverse complement.
ATGAGGACAGTTAAGCTCAGAGATATTAAATAAATAATCTGACATCATACAATGAGTAGCAGAGTCAGTGTCATCTGAATCCAAATCCTGTAGTTTCCCTACTACTGACTCTTAAAGGTAGCCAGTGGGTAAAAATTTACTTTCTAATCCTGTTTGACATTCCATATTCCAGTTTATATTACTGGATAGGTTTTAGACGGCATTATGGGGATGGAGAGCAAACAAGCTTGATTTTCCTTTCTCCTTAGTTGACTAAATTTCCTAGGGCTTCTTTGTATATAACTTTTGTGTTTTTACTTTTGGTAGGCATTTGAGAACAATCTTTTTCGTGCCCCAATTTACCTTCATAAGATGCCAGAAACTGACTTCCTTATCATTCGGACAAGACAAGGTTACTATATTCGGGAATTAGTGGATATTTTTGTGGTCGGCCAGCAGTGCCCCTTGTTTGAAGTTCCTGGGCCCAACTCCAAAAGGGCTAATACACATATTCGAGACTTTCTCCAGGTAAGAATGTCAGAATAGGGAGGTGGGTCAGGATGCACATAACAGGGTATTGTGGATTTGGGGGCACATCAGGAAAGATCAAAATACATAGGGGCTTAGCAGGGGAAGGAGCCCTGGCGAGCACTTTTGTCCTCTGTTTTGCCAAATGAAAAACATTTGGTTTGTTGGGCAGGTTTTTATTTACCGCCTCTTCTGGAAGAGTAAAGATCGGCCACGGCGGATCCGAATGGAAGATATAAAAAAAGCCTTTCCTTCTCACTCAGAAAGTAGCATCCGGAAGAGGCTAAAGCTCTGCGCTGACTTCAAACGCACAGGTCATCACTTGTGACTAATTATTTGTTTTCTCTGTCTCTTTCTAAGAAAGGAATTAATGGCTTTCAATGAAAGGATAAGCATACAGCTCACAGATTGAGAAATTGATAGTCATCAAAAGAGGGAAGTAGTAAATCTAATTATGGAGGCTCTGATTGTGTTTTGATTTGTGCCTGCCAGGAAATTCATTGTATGTTCGATGTCACGAGGTGCAGGAAACCTAGCAGCAGGGGTTTTCTTCGGCAGTCGGGCTAACTGTGGCTAGACCTTCTGGGACATTGCGTGGTTCGGTCTCGGTTTGTTATCCTTGTTGCTGTCAGTGGAAGGGCCTTTGGAATGCAGAATGGTCTCATTCTCTCTTTTTCTAGGGATGGACTCAAACTGGTGGGTGTTGAAGTCTGATTTTCGTTTACCAACTGAAGAGGAGATCAGAGCTATGGTGTCTCCAGAGCAGTGCTGTGCTTACTATAGCATGATAGCTGCAGAGCAGCGACTGAAGGTGAACACCTTCCTTTTAGGCGCTGCCTGTGCCCCTGGGCTTGTTTCAGAGGGATGAGCATGAACACTGTCCTCACTGGCTTAGAAACAATGCTTACTAGATTCTTAACCGGTGACTTAAAAACTCAGGCTCTGAGGTGCTCTGTGTATGTTGGTTCTGAGGCAAACTACAGCATAGCTAAGTATCATTGGGAAGGCTTAATGAGGGACTTAGGGCATATTGTTTCATCCATTTGGGTGGTGACTTTAAACTTTGTTCTTTACAGGACAGGTATGTAAACAGGGCAAATACTTCAAGGTTGTTTTCCATAGCCTTCCAGGTGGGCAGAGGTGATGGTGCTGGACATGAGCTATAGAGAAGCACAATATCCTTCTCAGGCCCAAACAGGAAAGATCTAGCCGGGGTGAGAGAGCGCAGCTATACCACTGAGTTAGTGAGTCTGCAGTAATGAGCATCTCTACTTAGCTTCCTTTATGGGCCTTAACTATCCATATATCAGCTGGCAGGTTCCCTGAAGTGTAATATATCTTCTGATAGCCTAAGGATGTAGAGTGGTGACAGAGACAGTGACGACTTTACAGAATCCATTCTGTATGCAAAAATGTACTTTGATATTCTGTACTTGGTACTTAATGAAACTTGTACTTTGTGTTTTCCAATTTATTGATTGGTTTATGCTTAGATTTGTGCTCTTCCAGGATGCTGGCTATGGTGAGAAGTCCTTTTTTGCTCCAGAAGAAGAAAATGAGGAAGATTTCCAGATGAAGATTGATGATGAGGTAAGGCTTTACACTAATTTTTTTTGAAGATTTTATTTATTTGACAGAGACATAGCGAGAGAGGGAACACAAGCAGGGGGAGTGGGAGAGGGAGAAGAAGGCTTCCCGCCGAGCAGGGAGCCCGATGCGGGGCTCGATCCCAGGACCCTGGGACCATGGCCTGAGCCGAAGGCAGACGCTTAACGACTGAGCCACCCAGGTGCCCCTTTACACTAATTTTTTAAAATTAATTACTTATTTTAGAGAGTGAGAGTGTGTGTGAGCAGGGGTGGGGGGGGCGGGTGGAGGGAGAGAATCTCAAATAGACTCCACCTTGAGCATGGAGCCCAATGTGGGGCTCGATCTCATAACCCTGAGATCATGACCTGAGCTGAAATCAAGAGTTGGATGCTCAGCTGACTGAGCCACCCAGGCACCCTGGCTTTATGCTAATTTTTATTAGTACATCCCATTTACCCATTTTTATTTTTTCTATTTATCCTTTTTTTTTTTAGAAAAACAGCTTTATTGAGATAAGATTGACATACTATAAGCAGCACGTATTTAAAGTGTATTATTTGATATGTTGTGATGTATGTTTATACCTGTGAATCCTCATAATAAGATAGTGAATGTATCTGTCACCCCCAAAAGTTTCTTTGTACCCCCTTTGGAATTCCTTTTTCCTGTCTCCTCCCTTCACTCTACCCTCCTTGTGTCCTGACAACCACTGATACTTTCTGTCACTATAGATTAGCTCACATTTTCTACATTTTAGATAAATGGACTCATTCAGTATGTACTCTTTCTTTTTTTAATTGTGGTAAAATATACATAACAAAATTTGCTACCTTAACCTTTAAGTGTACAGTTCGATAATGTTAGGTATGTTCACACTGTTACATAACCAATTTCCAGAACTCTTTTCATCTTTTTTTTTTTTTTTTAATTTTATTTATTTATTTGACGGAGAGAGAGACACAGTGAGAGAGGGAACACAAGCAGGGGGAGTGGAAGAGGGAGGAGCAGGCTTCCCGCAGAGCAGGGAGCCCGATGTGGGGCTCGATCCCAGAGTCCTGGGATCATGACCTGAGCTGAAGGCAGACGCTTATGGACTGAGCCACCCAGACGCCCCGTGAGAACTCTTTTCATCTTGCAAAACTGAAACTCTATTACCCATTAAATGACAAGTCCCCATTTCTTCCTCCCCCAGCCTCTGCAACCACCATTCTACTTTCTGTCTCTATGAATTTTACTACTCTAGGTACTTCCCCTAAGTGGAATCATACAGTATTGTTTTTATGTGACTGGTTTATTTTACCCAGCATGATATCCTCAAAGTTCATGCATGTTGTAGCATATATCAGAATTTCCGTCCTTTTTAAGGCTGAATAACATTCCACTGTGTGTATATACCGTATTTCGTTTATCCATTGATCCACCGATGGACATTTGGGTTGCTTCCACCTCTTGCTATTGTGAATAGTGCTGCTGTGAACATGGGTATGCAAATCTCTCTTCAAGATTCTGTTTTCTGTTCTTTTGCATATATACCCAGAAGTGGATTACTGGATCACGCAGTAGTTCTATTTTTAGTTTTTTGAGCAAACTCCGTACTTACTTTCTTCAAAGCAGCTGCAGCATTTTACGTTCCTATCAGTGGTATATAAGAATTTCAATTTCTCCACACTCTTGCCAACACTTACTTATTATTTTTTTGATAGTAGCTATTCTAATGGTTGTGAGGTGGTATCTCATTGTGATTTTGATTTACATTTCCCTAATGATTAGTGATGTTGAGCCATCTTCTCGTGTACTTACTGGACATTTGTATATCTTCTGAGAAAGGTCTATTCAAGTCCTTTGCTCATTTTTGAATTGGGTTATTTGGTTTTCGTTGTTGAGTTCTAGGAGTTCTTTATAAATTCTGGATATTAATCTCTCATCAGATACATGCTGTGCCCATATTTTCTCCCATAGGTTGCCTTTTCATTCTGTTGTGTCCTTTGATGCAGAGAAGTTTTTAATTGAGATATAGTCCAGTGTATCTAATTTTACTTTTGTTGATTGTGCTTTTCGTTCCATATCCAAGAAATCATTGTCAAATCCAGTGTCATGGTTTTTCCTCTACGTTTTCTTCTAAGAGTTTTATATTTTTAATTCTTATACTTAGGTCTTTGATCCATTGTGAGTTATATAGGAAAATATTTCCAATGGATGAAGTATAAAATGACACCTGATGGCACCAGATTAGGTTGTCGCCACCAGTCACACTAGCAGTGGATAACACCTGAGCAGCCACACCCATTCAAACTAGCCTTCCACAATACTGCCCTCATTCCCAGTTAGGGAAGACGCCAAAAGCTAAGGGCGGAGGTATGCTTTCTTCCTTTGCCTTGTTAGCTATGATCACGCCACATTATATTTACTTTTAGGTCAGGACGCTCCTTCATTTTTTTGGGCTTCTTCTCAGGAGGACCCTTAAGCTTCTCCTTTTCCTGGTTCCACTTAAGCCGCCTAAGTTGCTCTTGAATCCTCCGCCGTTCCTTCCGCATCTCTTCTCGATGCTGTTCATCAAAAAGGGCAAACTTCCGACTGAATAGCAAGGGGGAAAAATATCACAGGACCGTAAGCAAAGCTAAACCAAGACGACTGTCCTGATAGCTAAACACCTCAGAACTAAAGTAATGCATCCGGACAGAAATAAAAGGGGCTACCCGCATCCCCATCTCCCCCACTCATCAGCCTTCCATGTGCAGAGCGGCACCTCTCTCAGGATAAGATGTCCTGAGAGTCATCCCTAAGATTTTTGCCAACCAACCACAAGGCAAAGGACCCAGGTGGAACTGAAAACATGCCTTTATTTTGGAGCAAATTTGGAACTCGCCCTGTGATTTGAAGGAACTACCAGACTATTTTCCACAGTGACTGTATTATTTTTACATCCCTATTAGCAATGTATGAGGGTTCTCGTTTTTCCACATCCTTGTCAACATTTGTTCTTTTTATTATTATTATGGCCCTCCTGTCAGATGTGAAATGGTCTCTCACTGCTGTTTTGATTTGCATTTCCCTAGTGGCTAAGGGTGTTGAGCATCTTTTCATGTGCTTATTTATCATCCAGACATCTTCTTTGGTCAAGTGTCTGTTCGTCTTTTTAGTCCATTTTTGTTTTTAATTGGTTTCTTGTTTTTCTTCTCATTGAGTTTTGAAGTTCTCTGTGTATTCTAGGTCCAACTGCTCTATCAGGTATGTGATTTGCAAAAATTTTCTCCCAGTCTGTGGCTTGTCTTTTAATTGTTTTAACAGTGTTTTATGAAGAGCAGAAATCCAAATTGTCAGTTTGCTCTGTTTCTTGTGGTTTTGGTATTGTAGCTAAGAAATTTTTATCTAACTCAAGGATGCAAAGATTTTCTTTTATGTTTTCTTCTAAAAGTTTTGTTGTTTTAGGTCTTACGTTTTAGATCCCTTTTAATTTTTGTATAGGGTTCAAGGTATAGATTAAGCCTCTTTTTCTTGCATATGAATGTCCAATTATTCCAGCTACCATTTTTTATGACCTTTTTAAAATAAAAATTTAAAACCAAAATCTGATCATATGACTTTCTTGCCCAAAGACTTCCTTTGGGTCCTCACTTCTTTTAGAAAGAAGCTCTTCGCATGATTTACAAGGTACCACATGTTTTGGGTCTTTTATGTAACTCTAACCTCCTCTCATCTCCTGTCACTGTCCATCTTGTACTGTAAGCTCCAAACATACTAAAGTTCATTCAGTCCCCTCAATTTCTTTCTTTTGCCTTCCAGGATTTTGCAACTGCTTTTCCCTCTGCCTAGAATATTTTCTTGCCACTCCTCTACCATCTTACCTTCACCTATTTCCTTGGAAACTTACCCTGACTCCTGCCCTCACTCCCACTGTATTGGCTCATCATTCTTACCTTCTTTATGTACGTGTAACACTTTTTATTTTCCTATCAATGCACTGATCATGCACTATTGAATTTGGTTATTTGTCTCTTCCTCACTAACATGAGGTCCATGGGAAAGTAGTGCCTGGCATGTGGTAGGTGTTCAATAAATACCTGTTAAATCAGTGAATGATTGTAAATGAGGTTCAACAGAGTGAGTGAAGAAGCATTGTGGTGTTCTTTTGAGGTTGGAGTGAAAAATGAGTAGATGTCTAAGAATTTCAGAAAGTAAGGATTTTGTCAAATAGCCTTCGAGATTGAATCTTGATTAGCGAATTGGCCACTTTGTAGCTAATCGTGTATACTCTTAACTGGTCTGTGTGGACAAGCGCATTCCTCTTGTCTTAATTCCCTGATTATTTTGCAGGGTCAGTAAATACTATTCAGGGTCCCAGGAGAGGACAGACATTATTGACCAAACCAGTGGCAGAGGTAGAATGGACCTGGGGTTAAAGCCAGTACTTTGTAAAACATGCTTATCATTTAATTATAGAATGTATTGGCTATTCTAAAGAAGCCATTTGAGCAGTTGAGCAGTCAAATGCATCATCAACCTCTTTGAGCATCATGAGGGTGGGGCAACACTGTCTTTGAGAACTCTCAGTATATCGCAGGGGATACGGGGCTGAAGGGTACCACTGTTCCGCATATTCCTCCTTATACTGGCTGAGATCTTGATTTCTGTTTAATATCATAACATAAAGTACCATAGAGAAGAGGAAGAGTAAGCTGAATACTGGGCAGCTTTATATGCAACTGTTGATCTTTGTGGATAATTGAAGAAAGCATCAAATTGTCCATTATTGTAATTATTCCAACCTTCTAAGTATGGCTAGATGTAGAGCAAATGTTTCCCATAGCCCTCAGAATCTTTTTCTATACCTCAGGTTCGCACTGCTCCTTGGAACACCACAAGGGCTTTCATTGCTGCCATGAAGGGCAAGTGTCTCCTGGAGGTGACTGGGGTGGCAGATCCTACAGGGTGTGGTGAAGGATTCTCCTATGTCAAGATTCCAAACAAACCAACACAGCAGAAGGTGAGACTGTCTGAAATCCTAGAAACTAAAAATCAAGGGAGGAAGAAATGGAGGTTAAGGAGTGAAAGTGAAGGGGCTGGAGGATCTGGCACTTAAGTTGACAGGATGGCTTAGGTGCCTCCTATAAGGAGTTCAGCTTATTACAATTCTTGCCTGTTTTATGTTGGAGGTAGGATGATAAGGAGCCTCAGCCAGTGAAGAAGACAGTGACAGGAACAGATGCAGATCTCCGTCGCCTTTCACTGAAAAATGCCAAGCAGCTCCTACGTAAATTTGGCGTGCCCGAAGAAGAGGTGAGCATGGAAGAGGAAAACTTCAGAGTCTCCTAGGGGGGCTTCGTACAGAGAGGGAAAAGCTAGGAGGCAGAGGCAAAGAACTATTTGGATAATTTTGTGGTGTAGGTTGTAGTACACTGGATCTTAGGCACTTTTTCAGGAGTTAGCTTTCCCCGAGCTTTCTGTTTAACCTGCTTTGGGTGATTGTTTTTTGGTTTTTTTTTGGTCTGGCTCTCTGTGTGCCTTGGTTTATTCTTTGAAATCTCCGATGCTTTAGGTTGAAATCTCTGATGATTTAACACAGAACTATACAGAAAATCTGTATGTGTTTGTGTCTGTCTCTCTTGTAGATTAAAAAGTTGTCCCGCTGGGAGGTGATCGACGTAGTCCGCACGATGTCCACAGAGCAGGCCCGCTCTGGAGAGGGGCCCATGAGTAAATTTGCCCGTGGGTCAAGGTTTTCTGTGGCTGAGCATCAAGAGCGTTACAAAGAGGAATGTCAGCGCATCTTTGACCTACAGAACAAGTGTGTTGCTTTAGTGCTGCAGAAAATCCAAGCTGTAAAGGGGAGGGGTCCCAGACACTATATTATAATGAAGAGGAGGTCACCTGATAATGTGACTAGGTGGTCAGGTATCTGAGATTTCAGGGTGGTATCTGTTCACAATACTGCTAGAACACCTACTCCTTTCAGAGTAACTTGGCAAAGGTTTTGCATTGGCAAGAGGTACTCTAGGTTCCATGGCAACTTTTGTGGCCTACTTGGGCCTGGCAGTTATTACAGTGGTGATAGGGGACAGTAAGTGGTTTTTTTTTTGTTTTTTGTTTTTTGTTTTTTCCAGAAGGCTTACTTGTGGGAGGATGGTAACGCTCTGTTAAAAATTACCAGTGTGCCGTTTTATTTCTCAGGCTTTCTCTAGGATTTCTGAAAGAGTTGCTGTGCTATTTCGTATTTTAGATTTGCCTTGTTGACAAAAGTCAGGGAAAACTTCGTAAAGCTTTTCTGTTAAGGCCCCCATGTCTTAGTGGATTTTGGGTATTCCTTTTTAAGGTTAATTTCCCAACTTCCCACTGTTGCCTAAAAGCACATTTCTTCAGCTCTTCATACACTTTCATGTTTCCCCTCATCCTAATTTGTAACATCGTTTTTTTCTCTGTTCAGAGTTTTGTCATCAACCGAAGTATTATCAACTGACACAGACAGCAGCTCAGCTGAAGACAGTGACTTTGAAGAAATGGGAAAGAACATTGAGAACATGTTGCAGAATAAGAAAACCAGCTCTCAGCTGTCACGCGAGCGGGAGGAGCAGGAGCGGAAGGAACTACAGCGGATGCTACTGGGTGAGGGTAGTGGCTTCACAGACAAGAAAGAGAAGGATCGGAAAAGTGTAAATAACCGCAGACTAAGAACTGAGCCAAAGCTGGAGGCAGAAGAAGTAGGGAATGAGTATAGAAAAGCCTGTAGATGAGGTAGAGAGGTGACCACAAACTGGACTGGAGGTTTGTCTGGGGGGCCCAGATTGAAGAGATGCCGCCAACCCACTGCTGCCTCTGTCTGTATTGGGCCTGTCCAAGCCAGGGCTAGCAGTGCTGTACATCAAGTGAGCTTTCTGGGCATTTGTCCTAGAGGCTAAGAGTTTTTAAAAACGATTTCGTGGATAAATTTGAGGGGTTGCTCTTGAACCCTCTGAAATCATATGTAAAGTTCTGTGCAAATGTGCCTTTTCTGAGAAGATCCGTGACTTGCAGAAGATTCTCAAAGGAGTCCTAGACCCTAAATAGAGTTAAAAATCACCAACCAAAAATTGCAAAAGTTGAGAGTGGGGATGATAAAGGCCTGAACTGGTTTGGGGTATGGATATTGGGAATGAAAAGAGGTGAAAAATCAAGGTGACCTTAAGATTTCACTCCGGGCTTGCCAGAAAGATGGTGGTACCATTGATTAAAGTAGTAAACTCCAGAGAAAGAAGCAGGTGTGAGAAGGGAAGGTGTAGTGTGTGGAGTTTGAGGTCCCCCACGACACTTCCCGGTATAGACGTCAAGCAGGAAACGAAAACTTGGATATAGATACTATGAGAGGGAGGGTAAAGGCCGAAGATGGAGATTTAAATGACTGTTCTCACTCCTTGTAGTCTTTTCCTTTGTTTCATCCTCTCTATAAAAGCCTTGTATAATTTTGTGTTCTGACTACTTTGTAAAGATGTGATAAAGCCTTTCCGCTGGGGCGGTCCTAGACCAGCAGTAGCCACATCACACGGGAGCTTGTTAGAAATGCAGATTCTCAGGCCTCACCACAAACCCTACTGAATTGGAATCTAGCGTCAGGTGATTCCTCTTCATTCATGTTCAGGTTTGGGATGCATACTCTAGGCCCTAAGACTCTGGGCTTGTTTCTGTGGTGCCCTTTTCCCCTTTGGTGCTTGGGTGCTTTTCTTTAATGTGATCATCAGCTACTTGCTACTTAGACTTTCTTCTTCTGCTATTCAGAGGAATCAGGTTACATCTGCTATTTTTCTGTCCCCTCTAACAAACATGTAGTTCTTTGAGTTCCTTTCAGAACTTCTCATACTGAGAAAAATGGGAACAGTGGCAGTGGTAAAATGGAAGTCAGGAAAGGACAAATCAGTGCATTTGCGGGCTGGTGGTGATGCTGATGCTTTCTATAGAACCATACGATGCCTTCAGTAGAACTGTACTTTTGTGGCACGTTGAGCTTTGAGGTCTCCAGTCTACCTCGGGAAAACGACCGTTTGGGTGGTAGGGGGAATGTGTGGAAATCTTTTTCTGCCTTGCAGCAGCAGGTTCAGCAGCATCAGGAAACAATCACAGAGATGATGACACAGCTTCTGTGACTAGCCTTAACTCTTCTGCCACTGGCCGTTGTCTCAAGATTTATCGCACATTTCGAGATGAAGAGGGGAAAGAGTACGTTCGCTGTGAGACCGTCCGAAAGCCAGCTGTCATTGATGCCTATGTGCGCATACGGACCACAAAAGATGAGGAATTCATGTGAGTTTGACTCACCGCTTTCCAGTACGATGAGGAGGATGATAAAAGTGGTGGGGGGTGGGGATGAGGTAGGTGCTGGAGTTTGAGTGACAGGATTCTGTACGGTTGGAAGTTGGAAGTCTTTGTTGGTTGGGTGCCTTTAGGTCTTTGGGTTTGGGCAGAGTCAAATCACAGGGCGAGTTCCAAATTTGCTCCAAAATAAAGGCATGTTTTCAGTTCCACCTGGGTCCTTTGCCTTGTGGTTGGTTGGCAAAAATCTTAGGGATGACTCTCAGGACGTCTCATCCTGAGAGAGGTGCCGCTCTGCACATGGAAGGCTGATGAGTGGGGGAGATGGGGATGCGGGTAGCCCCTTTTATTTCTGTCCGGATGCATTACTTTAGTTCTGAGGTGTTTAGCTATCAGGACAGTCGTCTTGGTTTAGCTTTGCTTACGGTCCTGTGATATTTTTCCCCCTTGCTATTCAGTCGGAAGTTTGCCCTTTTTGATGAACAGCATCGAGAAGAGATGCGGAAGGAACGGCGGAGGATTCAAGAGCAACTTAGGCGGCTTAAGCGGAACCAGGAAAAGGAGAAGCTTAAGGGTCCTCCTGAGAAGAAGCCCAAAAAAATGAAGGAGCGTCCTGACCTAAAAGTAAATATAATGTGGCGTGATCATAGCTAACAAGGCAAAGGAAGAAAGCATACCTCCGCCCTTAGCTTTTGGCGTCTTCCCTAACTGGGAATGAGGGCAGTATTGTGGAAGGCTAGTTTGAATGGGTGTGGCTGCTCAGGTGTTATCCACTGCTAGTGTGACTGGTGGCGACAACCTAATCTGGTGCCATCGGGTGTCATTTTATATTTCATCCGTTGGAAATATTTCCTAGGGGTTGAGATAGGCTTGGTTGAGAGAGATGTTTTTTATGTGTACATTTGTGTGTGTGTGTGTTTGCATGTACCCATACACACATCCTTTAAAAATTGTACACATTAAAAGAAGCAATAGGAAAGAAACTTACCAGTACAGGTTGCTTTCCATGACTTAGGTAGGATTCTAGATATTACTATACTCTGTAACTATCATGTACACCATAGAATGAGGCCACTGCTGTGTAAAACGATAGCTGTCTCATAGTGGTTTTGCAGTAAGTGATACAATGCCTGGGAAGCACTTTATAAACTGTATAAAGTTCTCAGCAAATGTAAACCGCTGGTGACATGTACTGAGATCATTAATATTTTCACTTGATCTTAGCCAAAAGGCCGAGAAGCGATGAGATCATTAATATTTTCAAGGTTCTTTTTTATATATGATATTCTATAAATACGATACGGTGTTGAGGCCATTTTATAACTGACCTCACTTTCAGAGGTCAGTAGCAAAACTGAGACGGAGACTCGGTATTACTGAGCCCTTTCCCTGGGACTGGAAGTTTATACCCCTGCTGGCTGCCTGTGCTGCTGAACGGAGCCCTGGGCTTCTGACAGACTTTGTCCTGCATATTTAACATCTTCATACTCTACCGAGGGTGGAAATCCTCTCCCTTTTCTTCCTCGTTTGATTTTTTAAAAATGTCCAGTCTCTGGATTGCATTTTATTTTTGGTGTGTCATTTCCATTCAGGCTCTTTTGTCCAGTGGCTTCAGGTTGACAGGTGTAGAACAGTTCTGTTACGATAGCAGTTGTGCACCTGCCTTGTATGTGTTTTGTAAAGCGAACATTAGGCCGCCTGTTTACCTCTGACATGTTGCTACTTTTCCTTTTGCAGCTGAAATGTGGGGCTTGTGGTGCCATTGGGCACATGAGGACAAACAAATTCTGTCCCCTCTACTATCAAACAAATGCTCCACCTTCCAACCCCGTTGCCATGACAGAGGAGCAGGAGGAGGAGTTAGAAAAGACGGTCATTCATAATGATAATGAAGAACTTATCAAGGTCGAAGGGACCAAGATTGTCCTGGGGAAACAGCTAATTGAGAGGTAAGGGATAGCAGGCGGGAAGTGCTGTGGAGAGATCCGCTGGAGGTCGATGATACAAAGGGTGGCACAGGTGGATGTGATGTGGTCTCTGAAGTGGAGCTCTGAGCTCAGGAACGTTGACGGCTTTTCCTCAGTTGTTGTCAGCAAGGACAGTTACGGTCTTTTGTCATAAAGCACTCCTCAGGCTCTCCCACTTGCCTCGGGCCATGCGACCTAACTTTTAACCAAATAAAACCACCCTTCCCAGGGTGGTTATGAAGATAAAATGACAGACTATATAAACATGTAGTACAGTGCCTGGCATATGGTAGGTGCTCTTCCTGTTCTACTTCCGGGCACTCCTCACATTTGTTGAGTCCCTAATCTCAGAGTGTTCTGGTAACGGACCATCCCAGAAAGACCAAGGAGATGTCAACTATGCTTATCCCTGTCTCTTGCTTTCAGGGAATTTAATAGATAATCAAGTGGAGAAGTTTTTAAATTAAAAAAACATTTTCCCCCTAACTTGTGAGTTTGAAAATTGCAAACCTACAGAAAAGTTGAAAGGTTAATACAATATATCATTCCTCTAAAGTCACTAACTTAACATTCGTCACATTTGTTTCATCTTTATATGTCTAAAACTTTTTTTTTTGCTGAACTCTTTGGAAATAAGTTGGACGCATCTTGTTTCACTCAGAAGTTCTTTAGCACACATCGTCTAAGAATAAGGATAGAACAACATGATACTACCGTTACACCTAAGAAAATTAGCATTATTTCAGTAGTATCTAATATTTGGTTCCTACGTAAATTTCTCTGGTTATCTCAATGTCCTTTATGGCCTGCCCTACCCCCAATTCAGGATCCAGTCCCCATTCAGACATTAAGTATTTTGAGTGTCTCTTATTCTAGAACTGTTGTCTTCTCCTATGTTGGTTTTCATGGCATTGACTTATTTGAAGAGTCCAGGCCAATTGTCTCCATATTCTGGATTTGTCTGATTGTTTTCTCATTGATTATGTTTAGATTAAATGTCTTTGGCAAGATTACTACATAGGTGATATTATGTACTTACTACACCACATCAAGAAGCACATAATGTCAGGTTTTCTCACTATTTTGATCATCTTGTTTAAGTGGTGATCCCCAGAACCCTTTATAATAAAGGTATGTTTTTCCCTTTGTAATTAGCATGTGGGTGAATATGCTGTTCCCTAACAGTCTTTCTCTCAGTAGTTGTAGCATCCATTGATGATCATTGCCTAACTCCGTTGTTACATCGGGGGTTGCAAAATAGTGGTTTTTCTAATAATAGCATTCTTTCTACATTAACTGGCATTCTGTAAAGAAGAGCTTTCCTTTCCTTTCTGTTTGAGTATGTCTATGGATTCTGAAATTCTTCCTTTTGTAAACTTAATGTAATATAATTTATTAACACTATTTGTAATTGTGATGCCCATATTGTCTTACATTTGACCTCTTAAAGCCAGATCCTATGTCCTTTTGAAACAATCCTGTAAATCTTTGAGAACATCTTTGCTTTCTGACACAAGATGTTCTAGGCTGTCTTTGAAATTTCCTTGTCCGAGATCTAGAATCAGCCATTTCTTCAAGGAGCCCTGGTTCCTTTTATCAGGGAATGGCATTTAGAACCAAGATCTAGGTGTTAGGTATGCTCATTGCCACTGAGATGTCATTGCTTCTAGGCTTTTACTGGACAGAACTAGGAAGTATACATTGTAAACCACACATCAAAACCTTCGTATCGAAACCTCCATTCAAATCATATCTATGGATTCTTCTTCCTCTTCCCCCAGTCGTATCTGTATCCTTTCTCTGTTTCCCCGCATTGATGTGTTTATTCATTTGCTCTGTCTGTACATTTGCTATGTACAGAATGGTTTGAGAATCATAATACCAATACCACTAACAACAAACCTATAAAGTAGATTCGAGGTGTTTTCTATAGTTTGCTGTCCTTAGACTATATGCCGCTACAGTTGTACAGTCAGAGTATTATATGCAAAATATATTTAAATTCTCTTTTGTCTGTAAT
>NC_135727.1:62190913-62298366 GCF_964656455.1 Halichoerus grypus | reverse complement strand
TTCTTCTTTTCTTCTTCTTCTTTCTCCTTCTTCTTCCTCTTCTTCTTCTTCTTCTTCTTCTTTCTTCTTCTCCTTCTTCTTTTGTTAACGTCTTTTTAAATTTTAATCTTTACAGTTACATTCTATCCTTCCATTTTATTTAATTTTATTTTTGTATATATATATATTTTTTTCTTTACAATTTTGAGATGTACTTTCTTCTAACAAACTGACCAAAATGCATGCAGGATATTGTGTATGGCTCTGCTCTGTTCACCTGTATGTTTATATTCCCTCTTTTTTATCTTTTAATTTTCATTTTTACAGTTATATTTCATCCTTTCATTATATTTAATTTTATTTCATACATATATGAGTTTTTTCTTTCTTTACAATATTGGGATCTAGCTTTCTAAAAAACAGACCAAAATACAGAAAGAATCCAGTGTATTGATCTGTTCTGTTCACCTGTCTCATTAGATTCTTATTTTTGGTTTTTGTTTTTTTTTTACTTTTTTTTTCTTATGGTTTCAGGACTCTTCTAATTTGTTTACTATATATTTCTCTAGGGTCCTTGCTGCCATTTTAGTACTTTGTTCTCTCATTCAACTATTTTTCTCTGGACAGAATGACAAGATGGAGAAACTCACCTCAAAAAAGAGAATAAGAGGCAGTACGGACTGCCAGGGACTTAATTAGTATGGATATAAGTAAGATGTCAGATCAAGAGTTAAGAATAATGATTAAAAAGATACTAGCTAAGCTTGAAAAAAGCATAGAAGACAATAGAGAGTCCCTTTCTGGAGAAATAAAAGAACTAAAATCTAACCAAGTTGAAATCAAAAAGGCTATTAATGAGATGCAATAAAAAATGAAGGCTCTACCTGCTAGGATAAATGAGGCAGTACAAAGAATTAGTAATATAGAAGAAAAAAGATGGAGAATAAAGAAACTGAGAATAGAGATAAACAACTACAGAATCACAGGGGGAGAACCAGAGAGTTAACTGATACCATAAAGCAAAACAATATTAGAATAATTGGGATCCCAGAAGAAGAGGAGAGAGAGAGAGGAGCAGAAGGTACATTGGAACAAATTATAGTGGAGAACTTCCTTAATCTGGAGAAGGAAACAGGCATCAAAATCCAGGAGGCACATAGAGCCCTCCTCAAAATCAATAAAAATAGGTCAGCACCCCGAGATATAATAGTGAAACTTACAAATCTCAGAGACAAAGAGAAAATCCTGAAAGCAGCTCAGGACAAGAGGTCTGTAACCTACAAGGGTAGAAACTAGATTGGCAGCATACCTATCCACAGAGACCTGGCAGGCCAGAAAGGACTGGCATGATATATTCCTGGTGCTAAATGAGAAAAAATATGCAGCCAAGAATACGTTATAGCTAGGGTCTCATTCAAAATAGAAAGGATGATAAAAAGCTCCCAGGACAAACAGAAATTAAAAGAATTTGTGATCGCCAAACCAGCCCTACAAAAAATATTAAAAGGGATCCTCTAAGCAAAGAGAGAGCCCCAAAGTAACATAGACCTGAAGAAAACAGAGACAATATACAGAAACAGTCACTTTACAGATAATACAATGACACTAAATTCATATATTTCAAAAGTTACTCTGAATGTAAATAGGTTAAATGCCCCAATCAAAAGACACAGGGTATCATATTGGATAAAAAAGCAAGACCAATCGCTATGTTGTCTGCAAGAGACTAATTTTAGACCCAAAGGCACCTCCAGATTGAAAGTGAGAGGGTAGAAAATCATTTATTATGCAAGGGACATCAAAAAAAAAAAAAAACTGAGGTAGCAATCATCATATCAGATAAATTAGATTTTAAAGCAAAGAGTGTAATAAGAGATGATAAAGGATACTATATCATAAATAAAGGGTCTATCCAACAAAATCTAACAATTGTAAACATTTATGCCCCTAACATGGGAGCAGCCAATTATATAACCCAATAAATATCAAAACTAAACAAACACACTGATAATAATACAATACTAGTAGGGAAATTTAGCACCTTCTTCACTGCAATGGACAGATCATCTAAGTGGAAGATCAACAAGGAAACCAGGGCTTTGAATGACACACTGGACCAGATGGACTTCACAGATATATACAGAGCATTTCATCCTAGGTCAACAAAATACATATTCTTCATGACCGCACATGGAACATTGTCCAGAATAGATCACATACTGGGACACAAATCACATCTCAACTGGTACCAAAAGATTGGGATCATTCCTTGAATATTTTCAGACCACAATGCTTTGAAACTGGAACTCAATCACAAGAGGAAATTTGGAAAGAACTCAAATATATGGAGGTTAAAGAGCATCCTACTAAAGAATGAATGTGTCAACCAAGAAATGAAAGAAGCGTTTTAAGAAAAATCATGGAAACAAATGAAAATGAAAACACAACTGTTCAAAACCATTGGGATGCAGCAAAGGTGGTCCTAAGAGGGAAGTATATAGCAATACAAGCCTTTCTCAAGAAACAAGAAAGGTCTCAAATATACAACCTAACCTTACACCTGAAGGACCTGGAGAAAGAACAACAAATAAAGCCTAAACCAAGCAGGAGAAGAGAAATTATAAAGATTAGAGCAGAAATCAATGAAATAGAAATCAAAAGAACAGTAGAGCAGATCAATGAAACTAGGAGCTGGTTTTTTGAAAGAATTAATAAGATTGATAAACCACTGGCCAGACTTATCCAAAAGAAAGGAGAAAGGACCCAAATTAATAAAATCATGAACAAGAGAGGAGAGTTCACAACCAACACTGAAGAAATACAAACAACTATTAGAAAATATTATTAGCAACTTTATGCCAACAGATTAGGCAACCTGGAAAAAATGGATGCATTCTTAGAAACATAACTACCAAAACTGAAATAGGAAGAAACTGAAAACTTGAACAGATCCATAACCAGCAAAGAAATTGAATCAGTAATCAAAAATCTCCCAGCAAACAACAGTCCAGGCCCGGATGGCTTCCCAGGTGATTTCTACCAAATACTTAAGATGGGGGCTCCTGGGTGGCTCAGTTGGTTAAGTGTCTACCTTTAGCTTGGGTCATGATCCCACGGTCCTGGGATGGAGCCCCACATTGGGCTTCATGCTCAGCAGGGAACCTGCTTCTCTCTCTCCTTCTGCCAGCCACTCCCCCCCCCCACTTATGCTCTCTCCATCTTTGTCCAATAAATAAGTAAAATATTGAAAAAAAGGAATTAATACCTATTTTTCTGAAGCTGTTTCACAAAATAGAAATGGAGGGAAAACTTCCAAACTCATTCTATGAGACCAGCATTACACTGATCCCCAAAACAGACACAGACCACACCAAAAGGGAGAATTACAGACCGATAACCCTGATGAACATGGATGCAAAAATTCTCACCAAGATACTAGCCAGTAGGAACCAACAGTACAGTAAAAGGATTATTCACCATGACCAGGTGGGATTTTTTCCGGGGCTGCAAGTGTAGATGAACATCTGCTAATCAATCAGTGTGATATGCCATATTAATAAAAGAAAGGATAAGAACCATATGATCCTCTCAATAGAGACAGAAAAAGCATTTGACAAAGTATGACATTCTTTCTTTATTAAAACACTTCACAGTGTAGGGGTAGAGGGAACGTACCTCATATCATAAAAACCAGATATGAAAAGCCCACAATAAATATCATCCTCAATGGGGAAAAACAGAGCTTTTCCCCTATGTTCAGGAACATGGCAGGGATGTCCACTATCACCTTTGTTGTTCAATGTAGTACTAGAGGTCCTAGCTTCACAGACTTCAAAAAGAAATAAAAGGCATCTGAATTGGCAAAGAAGTCCAACTCTTAACTCTTTGCAGATGACATAATACTGTATGTAAAAAAATCCAAAAGACTCCACCCCCAAATTTCTAGAACTCAGACAGGTTTCAGCAACATGGGAGGATATAAAAGCAATGCACAGAAATCAGTTGCATTTCTATACACTAACAATTTGACAGAAGAAAGAGAAATTAAGGAATCAATCCCATTTACAATTGCACTATAAACCATAAGATACCTAGGAATCAACCTAACCAATGAGGAAAAGGAAACTTTTGAAACTGGAACTCAATCACAAGAGGAAATTTGGAAAGAACTCAAATATATGGAGGTTAAAGAGCATCCTACTAAAGAATGAATGGGTCAACCAAGAAATGAAAGAAGCATTTTAAGAAAAATCATGGAAACAAATGAAAATGAAAACACAACTGTTCAAAACCATTCAAGCCTTTTACAGGAAATTATAGATCACTCATGAAAGAAATTGAGGAAGACACAAAGAAATGGAAAAATGTTCCATGCTCATGTATTGGAAGAACAAACATTTTTAAAATATCTATGCTACCCAGAGCAATCTACACATTCAATGCAATCCATATCAAAATACCATCAACTTTTCCCACAGAGCTGGAACAAATAATCCTAAAATTTGTATGGAACCAGTAAAGACTCCAAATAGCCAAAGAAAAGTTGAAAAAGAAAACCATACATGGTGGCATCCCAGACTTCAAGCTCTATTACAAAGCTGTAATCATCAAGAAAGTATGGTGTTGACACAAAAACAGACACATAGATCAATGAAACAGAATAGAGAACCCAGAAATGGACCCTCAACTCTCTGGTCAACTAATCTTCAACAAAGCAGGAAAGAATATCCTTTGGAAAAAAGACAGTCTCTTCAACAAATGGTGTTGGGAAAATTGGACAGCCACATGCAAAAGAATGAAACTGAACAATTTCCTTAAACCATACACAAAAATAAACTCAAAATTGATGAATGAACAAATGTGAGACAGGAATCCATCAAAATCCTAGAGGAGAGTACAGGCAGCAACCTCTGTGAACTTGGGCCACAGCATCTTCTTGTTAGACAATCTCCTGAGGCAAGGGCAACAAAAGCAAACATGAACTATTGGGACTTCATCAAGATAAAAAAGATTTTGCACAACAAAGGAAACATTCTAAAAAAACAAATGATAACTGACAGAATGTAGAAGATATATACAAATGACAAAGCAGATAAGTGGCTAGTATCCAAAATCTATTAAAAAAAAAAAAAAAACTTTTCAAACTCAACACCCAAAGAACAAATAATCCAATCAAGAAATGGTCAGAAGACATAAACAGACATTTCTCCAAAGAATACATCCAAATGGCCAAAAGACACATGAAAAAATGCTCAACATCACTCAGCATCAGGGAAATACAAATCAAAACCTCAATGAGTTACCACCTCACACCAGTCAGAATGGCTAAAATTCACAAGTCAGGAAATGACAGATGTTGGCGAGGATGTGGAGAAAGGGAACCCTCTTACACTGTTGGCAGGGAATGCAAGTTGGTGTAGCTACTCTGGAAAACAATATGGAGGTTCCTCAAAACACTGAAAATAGAACCCTATGACCCAGATCTTGCACTACTGGGTATTTACCCCAAAGGTAGAAATGTAGAGATCTGAACAGGTACACTGCAATATTAATAACAGCAATGTCCACAATAGCCAAACTATGGAAAGAGCCCAGATATCCATCAACAGAGGAATGGATAAAGAAGAGGTGGAATATATGTACAATGGAATACTACTCAGCCATCAAAAAAAAAAAAATGAAATCTTGCCATTTGCAAGGACCTGGATAGAACTAGAAGGTATTATGCTAAGCAAAATAACTCAATCAAAGGAAGACACTTATCATATGATTTCACTTATATGTGGAATTAAAGAAACAAAACAGAGGATCATCGGGTAAGATAGGAAAAAAAAAAACAAGATGAAATCATAGAGGGAGACAAACCATAAGATACTCAACATAGAAAACAAACTGAGGTTTGCTGGAGGTGAAGGGCGTGAGGGATTGCAGTAACGGGGTGATGGACATTAAGGAGGGCACATGATGTAAATATAAGACTGATGAATCATTGAACTCTGCCTCTGAAACTAATAATACGTTGTATGTTAATTATTTTAATTAAAATAAAAAGGAAAGAAAAAAAGGCATTTTCACAAACATCAATCAATCAATCTCCAAATCATCAGCTTCCAGGGGAAAGAGGAGCAGGCTTTTTTCTTTCTTTTTCTTTTTTTTTTCTTTCTTTTTTTTCTCTCCCTTTTACGAATTTTTAAATTTTTTTAGTTTTCTATTCTTCTATTTCTTCTTCTTTATCTTTTATATTTTTTCTTTTTTTTTTCTTTTCTCTTTTTTGGGGGAGATCAGGCTTATAATTTTTTGTTCATTTATTGTTTTGTTTGTTTGCTTTTCTTATTTTTCAGATCAGACTTTTTTTTTCTCTTTTCTTCATTCCTTACTCCTTTTTCCTTTCTTATTCTTTGGATTCAGGCTTATAGTTTTTTTGTTTGAATGTTTCTTTGTATTTTTGTTCCTTTTCCTTTTCTTCTGTCTTGGATCAAACTTTATTTTTCTTCTTTTTTTTTCTTCTTTCTCTTACAGGCTTATCTTGACAAACGAATCAATGCACACCTAATTTAAAGATTCAAACACTCCCCAACTACAAACAAAGAGATACCCTGTAGAAGGTATACAAGTGGGAAAGACCAACCAAAATGCAGCAGTAGAGTGTAAACATTATAGAAGAGAACATTTCCTGAGTTTTTGTTGTTATTATTGTTGTTTTTGTTCTTTATTTTCTTTTTCTTCTTCCTTTCTTTTTTGGACAAAATGACAAGATGGAGAAAACCACCCCTAAAGCAAGAAGAGGAATTAGTACTCACTGCCAGGGTTTTAATCAATATTGATATAAGTAATATGTCTGAGCTAGAATTTATTTTTTAAAGATTTTATTTATTCATTTGAGACAGAGAGATACAGAGAGAGAGCATGTGCAGGGAGAGAGGCAGACGGTGAGGGAGAAGCAGACTCCCCACTGAGCTGGAAACCCAACACGGGGCTCGATCCCAGGACCTGGAGATCATAACCTGAGCCAAAGACAGACGCTTAACCATCTGAGCCACCCAGGGGCCCCTGAACTAGATTTTAAAATGACAATCATAAAAATACAAGCTGGGCTTGAAAGAAGCATAGAAGACAATAGAGAATCCCTTGCTTTAGGGATAAAAGAGCTAAAATCTAGTCAGGCCAAAATTAAAAATGCTATTATTGAGATGCAGTTCCAAAGTGAAGCCCATAAAAATGAGGATGAACAAAACAGAAGAGAGAATCAGTGATATAGAAGACAAAAGATGGAAAATAAGGAAGCCAAAAAGAATAGAGAAGGAAAACTATTAAATCATGAAGGGAGTCTGAGAGAACTAAGCAATTCCATAAAGTGAAATAATAGCCACATGATAAGGGTCCCAGAAGATGAGGATCAGGAGAAAAGGGCAGAAGGCTTATTTGAACAAATTATAGCTGAGAAAGTCCTTAATCTGGGAAAGGAAACAGGTATTCAAGTCCAGGAGGCACAGAGAACCCCCTCAAAAGCAACAACAATAGGAAAACACCTAGCCATATTATACTGAAGCTTGCAAATTTCAAAGAGAAAGAGAAAATCCTGAAAGCAGCTCAGGACAAAAGGTCCTTAACTTACAATTGTAGACAAATAAGGCTGACAGCATGTACTATAATGTTTTTTACCAGGAAGAAATGTAGGGGGTCTCAGTATGCCCCCATGTTTTGTTCCACTTAGGCTTTTGACATTTCTGTGTATACTTGGAGAAATGGTGGCAGAGCAGTGCCAGGAGCCTAGCTACCTGAAGGGACATGGAACCTCTTGAAAAATAATTCCTCTTCAGTGAAGAAAATCACAGAACTAAAGATAAGTTCAAAGACAAGGGGTCAGCTCCATTAGAGTGATTTAAACTACTGCACAGGTGTATATAATTCAGCTGGATTAGTCACTAATCCAGCTCACTCACAGGGACTCACATTTCAGTCCTAGGAGAAAACCAAACATGAAAAATGCAATGAGCTGTTTTACCTCATTACACAGCTATTTTGCTTCAGCTATTGCATTTTCATAACACGTCAAGTGTTTAATCCTTACACTGAAGTATCTGGAGCACTAATGTCAACAACCTCAGATGGGAGATGGCAACCTCAATTCAGATATCCCTCTCAGGCAAAAGCAGTAGATATTAGCAACCTTAGTGTAAAAATGTCCAAGTACCAGGAGCAGCAAGAACATTCAAAGGCCATCAGTAATGAATGGTGCCTTAATACACAATGGATTCCATAGCTTCTTTTGGCATAGGCAAGGCAGGAAACGTTACTATAGCAAGGAGAGGAAGAGAATGGGAGGCATCAAGTAGCAACCAAGAAGACTGGTTCATATGGCAGCTGAGAGATGTCCCCTAAGGATTCTCAAACCTATTTGTGATGCACTGGGGCCATGAATAAAGTGAGGTAGAGAGTAGGCACTAGATTTTGTAAAGCAAGTGAATCCAGAGTCAGAGTAATACTATTTGATGATTGTTATAATAACTATTTTACATCCATGATGTTGGTCTGGGAAATGAAAATGACTTAAGGCTATATTACTTTTCTAGTAAGAAAGTACATGTATAACAGAAAAAGAATGAGCTATATTAAGAAAGGAAAGAAAAATAAGGCAAGATCACTTTGTCTCATAATGCTAATGGCCTAATTTATAAAATTATAAGTGGATGCACTAGGGACATAAAGAGTAAAAACAATAATCCCTCAAACACTATCAATGAGTGACAACAATGATGAAGTGTATCACTTATAAATGAGGATTATCAGCTATTTATATACATAAACAATATGTAATATATATGTATATAATATTGTATATATCATACTGAGAAATGCTAATATATCTCAAATCCCCTAAATCTACCATTACGAGTATATTAAATATCACAATAAAGCATCATAATTATATTGAGCATTTACTGTGTGGCAGATGCTTTACATAAACTATCTCACTCAATTCTCACAATAACTCTGCCTATTAGATATTATTATTTCCATTATGTATATAAAAATGACTGAGAGGGTGAATGTGACTTGGCCAAGATATATTACAAATATGTGGTGAAATTGGGATTATGACATTCTTCTGATTGACTTCAATCCTGATGTTTCCTCTGCTACAATATGCTATCTTCCAAGAAGGTTGATTTTAAGAGATTGAAATGAGCATGGGGAAATATATAGCACTGTTACAAAAATAGCACATTGTTATTATGACTGAGGGGAATCTGCTTTTAACAACCAATCTGTGTATTAAATAAATTCAGTCTCATTTGATAAATATTAAATTATTGATAATATTCAATTTGGAGATCTGCATATAAGAAAATGAGATTTTAAAGTGCACCAACCAATGGTGGTAAAATTGCAGCTTTCATCACAGACAAAATGCATCACACAGATGCATCTTAAGTGAGAAGGAGAATAAATGATAACTGAAATAACTTCTGAAAAGGTAATGACTGTACAAATTTTCTATTTTTAAAATATCATTTATTTTCTTTTCAAATAGAGACATTTGAACCCTGAGTTCTTATATGTCAGGTAACAGGTTACTTTTAGTTCGGCATAAACTTCAGGAATTGGTGGAAATGTAATCAGAAATTCAGTGGCATGTTTCTAGGCCTGACAACATAATTTACTGAGATTTTACTCACATGTTGGTCTGTGACAGCCAATTTTCATTTTCTTGTATATTTTTAATGTGAGCTAGTTACTCAACAGAGAAATATTCAGAATTTTCCTGAGTTAAAGGTATACAACTGAAAAATTAAAACTTTTCAATGACTTCCTTTTGTTCTCAAGAAAAACCCCAAGATCCTTAATGGGCCTAAAGAGTCCTGAACCGTTTGACATCTGCTTCTTTCTTTGCACCTTATCTCCAAGTCACTTGAACCCTTGCTCAGTACACTCCTGCCACAATGTTTTAGTGTAATTGTACGTACTGTACCCAAATTATGATACATTACTGAAATTATTTTGTTCTCCCATTAGAAAATATTACAAATATAACAATAAGTATATAAAATAAGAACTGATAAGTATATTCACAATAAACTATTTGAAGAATTCTAGATTAATACAAAAAAAGTTTAAATTTATCAAAAACAAATTACTTTTTATGAATCACGTGTCTTGATAAAATTAAATATGCTGGGCAAAGCTGTTATTTGTTTGTTTAAATCTTATTTCTTTCTCAAAAGTATTTGAGAACTCTCTAAAGCCATTTTTAAAGAGTGATCCTGCACTCTTCTGCTCCTTAGATGTATATACATAATATAGGGAAGAACAGGGGGATGTAGAATGAAACAAACTTGGGACATAACAACCAAATGTGACATATGGCCCTTATTTGGATACTGATGAGAGAAAAAATAAATGGTTGTTAAGAGACATCTTTGAAGTAATCGGGAAAAATTTAATGTAGCATGCTTACTAAGGAATAACTTAATTTGGATAGATATGATAATGGCATGATAGTTTTATGGAAAAATAAGTCCTATCAGATTGATATGCATACTGAATTATTTAAGAGTGAATAGACATGATATCTGTAATTTGCCTTAAACTATTCCAGTAAAAACAAATAGGTGTAAAGAGATTATCAGAATATAACATATACTGCACACCCAGAATTAACTCCAAATGTTAAAAAAAAAAAAAAAAGCTACAAGAGGATGAGAAGAAAACATGGATGGATTTATTATTTTTTTAATAACCAAAGGATAAGAAAGGCCCTTCAAGCTATGATACACAAGCTGTAAGCCAGGGGAAGAGTCAAAGATGGCAGAGGAGTAGAAGACCTTAACTTCCTCTGGTCCCAGGAATTCAGCTAGGTAGCTATCAAATTGTTCTGAACACCTGCGAACTCAACTTCAGATCGAAGAAAAGAATAACTGCAAATCTACAGATAAAAAAGTGACCACATTCTGTAAGATAGGAGGTACAAAGAAGTGAATCCAAGGCAATATATGGGAAGATAGACCATGGCAGGAAGGAGCCTCCATCAGCCAGCTACCAGCAAGTGATATAGTAGTGGGGCACAAAATTAGAACTTATAGAAGTCTGCTCCAGTGAGGGACATTGCTCAGGCTGCTAAGCAGGGATGGAACCTGAGCCGGGACAGTGTGGTCTCAGGATCCTCAGGGTCACAGGAAGACCAGGGGTGCCTGAGTGCTGCAGAGCTCCCAGACATTGGAGCAGGGAAGCTGGCTGCATAGGCACACCCAGGAGTAGGTTTTCAACTCAGGGTTGCCATAAACTGCAAACTGTGGCACAGTTGGACAACTGCTCTCTGAGCAGGAGCCCAATAAGTGGCAGAACCAGCAAGACCCCCCTTCCTCTCCTGGGAGGACTGGCGCTGGAGCACACCACAGGTGTCTGCAGGTTTTGGAGACTCAAAACAGGGTTGTACGCCTGAGATAGAAACACTCAGTCACAGGCTGGGTGAGCACGGAGTGTGGGTGGGGACCAGGGAGACAGGAGTGATTGACTGCTTTTCTCTGAGGGCACACCGAAGAGTGGGGTCAGAGCTTTCGGCTCCAGGGCCAGAGATAGGGAGGTCACCATTTTTATTTTCATCCTCTAAAGCTTCTCAGAAAGCCTTCAGGGAACAAAAACCACATAGAGCAAACCAGAGCAGATTACTTAGCCTGGCCCCCTGGCAAGAGTGGTACAATTCCTCTTGGGGCAAAGACACTTGAAAATCAGTGCAACAGGCTCCTCCGCCAGAAGATCAGCAAGAACATTCAGCCAAGACCAAGTTTACCAAACAATGAGAATGGCCAAACTCCAGCCCTAAGGGAACACAGCACATAGAATTCAGGGCTTTTTTCCCCATGATTCTTTAGTCTAACAACTTCAATTTTTTAAAAATTTTTTTTCTTTCTGTTTTCAACCAATTTCTTATTTTATCAACTCTTTTTTAAAATCTTTAATTTTCATTTTTACAGTTACATTCTATCCCTTCATTATTGCTAATCTTATTTCTGTAAATATATAGGTTTTTCTTTCTTTACAATTTTGGGATGCAGTTTCTTCTAACAGACTAAAATACACTGAAAATTTAGTGTATGGCTCTGTTCTATTCACCTGCCTGACCATATTCTCTTTTTTGTTTGTTTGTTTTTTCTTCTTCTTTTTTTTTAATTTGTGTATTTTGTTAAGGTCTTTTATAATTTTCATCTTGAAAGGTACAATCTATCTTTTCAATGTATTTAATTTTAATTTGTATATATGTTTTTCTTTCTTTACAATTTTGAGATATAGTTTCTTCTAACAAACTGATAAAATTAACTCAGGAGATAAAGTATTGCTCTGTTCTGTTCACCTGTCTGTTTGTATTCCTTCCTTTTTGTTGTTGTTGGTTTTTTGTCACTTCTTTTGTTTTTTCTTGTCTTTTAGAATCCATTTTTACAGTTACATTCTATCCTTTCATTATATTTAATTTCATTTTTGTACACATAAGTTTTCCTTTCTTTACAATTTTGGGATCTAGTTTTCTAACAAACAAACCAAAATGCACACAGAATTCTGTGTATTGCTCTATTCTGCTCACCTGTCAGATTATATTCCCTTTTGCTTCTTTTTTTTTTCCTCCTGGTTTCGGGTTTCTTCTCATTTGTTTAGTGTAGATTTCTCTAGGATCATTGCTGTCGTTTTATTATTTTGTTCTCTTGTTCATCTATTCTTCTCTGGGCAGAATGATAAAACAGAAAAACTCATCTCAAAAAAGAGAACAAGAGGGGCGCCTGGGTGGCTCAGTCGTTAAGCGTCTGCCTTCAGCTTAGGTCATGGTCCCAGGGTCTTGGGATCGAGCCCCATGTCAGGCTCCCTGCTCTGCAGGAAGCCTGCTTCTCCCTCTCCCACTACCCCTGCTTGTGTTCCCTCTCTTGCTATGTCTCTATTGTCAAATAAATAAATAAAATCTTAAAAAAAAAAAGAACAAGAGGCAGTACGGACTGCCAGGGTCCTAATGAGTATGGATATAAGTAAGATGTCAGATCAAGAATTCAGAATAATGATTAAAAAATACTAGCTAAGCTTAAAAAAACATAGAAGATAATAGAGAATCCCTTTCTGGAGAAATAAAAGAACTAAAATCTAACCAAGTCAAAATAAAAAAGGCTATTAATTAGATGCAATAGAAAATGAAGGCTCTACCTACTAGAATAAATGAGGCAGCACAGAGAATTAGTGATATAGAAGACCAAACAGTGGAGAATAAAGAAGCTGAGAAAAAGAGATAAAAAACTACTAGATCATGAGGGGAGAATTAGAGACAAAAGTGATACCATAAAGCAAAACAATATTAGAATAATTGGGATCCCAGAAGAAGAGGAAAGAGAGAGAGGAGCAGAAGGTATATTGGAGCAGATTATAGTGGAGAACTTCCCTAATCTGGGGAAGGAAACAGTCATCAAAATCCAGGAGGCAATAGAGCCCTCCTCAAAATCAATAAAAATAGGTCAGCACCCCGAGATATAATAGTGAAACTTAAAAATGTCAGACACAAAGACAAAATCATGAAAGCAACTTGGGACAAGAGGTCTGTAACCTACAAGGGTAGAAACTAGATTGGCAGCATACCTATCCACAGAGACCTGGCAGGCCAGAAAGGACTCGCATGATATATTCCTGGTGCTAAATGAGAAAAAATATGCAGCCAAGAATACGTTATTCAGCTAGGGTCTCATTCAAAATAGAAGGGTTGATAAAAAGCTCCCAGAACAAACAGAAATTAAAAGAATTTGTGATCACTAAATCAGCCCTACAATAAATATTAAAAGGGATCCTCTAAGCAAAGAGAGAGCCCCAAAGTAACATAGACCTGAAAAAAACAGAGACAATATACAGAAACAGTCACTTTACAGGTAATACAATGGCACTAAATTCATATGTTTCAATAGTTACTCTGAATGTAAATGGGTTAATGCCCCAATCAAAAGACACAGGGTATCATATTGGATAAAAAAACAAGACCCATTGATATGCTGTTGGCAAGAGACTCATTTTAGACCCGAAGACATCTCCAGATTGAAAGTGAGGGGGTGACAAATCATTTATAATACTAGGGGACATCAAAAGAAAGTTAGGGTGGCAATCCTTGTATCAGACAAATTAGATTTTAAGCCAAAGACTGTTATAAGAGATGAGGAAGGACACTATATCATGATTAAAGGGTCTTTCCAACAAAATCTAACAATTGTAAACATTTATGCCCCTAACATGGGAGCAGCCAATTATATAACCCAATAAATAACAAAACTAAAGAAACATATTGATAATAATGCAATAATAGTAGGGGACTTTAACACCCCCTCACTGCAATGGACAGATCATCTAAGCAAAAGATCAACAAGGAAACCAGGGCTTTGAATGACACACTGGACCAGATGGACTTCACAGATATATACAGAGCATTTCCTCCTAGATCAAGAAAATACACATTCTTCACGACTGCAAATGGAACGTTCTTGAGAATAGATCACATACTAGATCACAAATCATGGCTCAACTGGTACCAGAGATTGGGATCATTCCCTGCATAGTTTCAGACCACAATGTTTTGAAACTGGAACTCAATCACAAGAGGAAATTTGGAAAGAACTCAAATACACGGAGGTCAAAGAGCATCCTACTAAAGAATGAATGGGTCAACCAAGAAATGAAAGAAGAATTTTAAGAAAAATCATGGAAACAAATGAAAATGAAAACACAACTGTTCAAAACCATTGGGATGCAACAAAGGTGGTCCTACGAGGGAAGTATATAGCAATACAAGCCTTTCTCAAGAAACAAGAAAGGTCTCAAATATACAACCTAACCTTACACCCAAAGGAGCTGGAGAACAAACAGCAGATAAAGCCTAAACCCAGCAGGAGTAGAGAAATTATAAAGATTAGAGCAGAAATCAATGAAATAGAAACCAAAGGAAGAATAGAACAGATCAAGGAAACTAGGAGCTGGTTCTTTGAATTAATTAATAAGATTGATAAACTCCTAGCCACACTGATCCGAAAGAAAAGAGAAAGGACCCAAATAAATAAAATCATGAATGAAAGAGGAGAGATCACAACCAACACCAAAGAAATTCAAACAATTATCAGAACATACTATGAGCAACTATATATCAACAAATTAGGCAATCTGGAAGAAATGGATGCATTTCTAGAGATGTATAAAATACCAAAACTGAACCAGGAAGAAATAGAAAACCTGAACAGACCCATAACCAGCAAGGAAATTAAAACTCCCAACAAACAAGAGCCCAGGGCCGGATGGCTTCCCAGGTGATTTCTACCAAACATTTAAAGAAGAATTAATACCTATTCTTCTGAAACTGTTTCAAAAAATAGAAATGGAAGGAAAACTTCCAAACTCATTTTATGAAACCAGCATTACCTTGATCCCAAAACCAGACAAAGACCCCACCAAAAAGGAGAATTACAGACCAATATCCCTGATGAACATGGATGCAAAAATTCTCACCAAAATACTACCCAATAGGACCCAACAGTACATTAAAAGGGTTATTCACTATGACCAAATGAGATTTATTCTTGGGCTGCAAGCATGGTTCAACATCTGCAAATCAATCAATGTGATACACTACATAAATAAAAGAAAGGACAAGAACCATATGATCCTCTCAATAGATGCAGAAAAAAGCATTTGACAAAATACAGAATCCTTTCTTGATTAAAACTCTTCACAGTGTAGGGATAGTGGGCACATACCTCAGTATCATAAAAGCCCTATATGAAAAGCCCACAGCAAATATCATTCTCAATGGGGAAAAACTGAGAGCTTTTCCCCTAAGATAAAGAACATGGCAGGGACGTCCACTATCACCACTGCTGTTCAACATAGTACTAGAAGACCTAACCTCAGCAATCAGACAACAAAAAGAAATAGAAAGCATCAGAATTGGCAAAGAAGCCAAGCTCCCACTCTTCACAGATGACATGATACTTTATGTGGAAAACCCAAAAGATTCCACCCCAAAATTACTAGAACTCATACAGGAATTCAGCAACATGGCAGGATATAAAATCAATGCACAGAAATCAATTGCATTTCTTTTTTTTTTTTAAAGATTTTATTTATTTATTTGACAGAGAGAGACACAGTGAGAGCAGGATCACAAGCAGGGGAAGAGTTAGAGGGAGAAACAGGCTTCCTGCAGAGCAGGGAGCCTGATGCGGGGCTCGATCCCAGGACCCTGGGATCATGACCTGAGCCGAAAGCAGACACTTAACGACTGAGCCACCCAGGCGCCCCTCAATTGCATTTCTATACACAAAAAAAATGAGACAGAAGAAAGAGAAATTAAGGAATCGATGTCATTTACAATTTCATCCAAAACCATAAGATACCTAGGAATATACCTAACCAAAGATGCAAAAATTCTGTATTCAGAAAAGTATAGAACACTCACGAAAGAAATTTAAGAAGACACAAAGAAATGGAAAAATGTTCCATGCCCATGGATTGGAAAAACAAATATTTTTAAAATATTATGCTACCTAGAGCAATCTACACATTCAATGCAATCCCTATCAAAATACCATCAACTTTTTTCAAAGAAATGGAACAAATAATCCTAAAATTTGTATGGAACCAAAAAAGACCCTGAATAGCCAAAGGAATGTTGAAAAAGAAAACCAAAACTGGTGGCATCACAATTCCAGACTTGAAGCTCTATCACAAAGTTGTAATTTGAAGACAGTATGGTGCTGGCACAAAAAGAGACAAATAGATCAATGAAACAAAATAGAGAACCCAGAAATGGACCCTCAACTCTATGGTCAACTAATCTTCAACAAACAGGAAAGAATATCCAATGGAAAAAAGACAGTCTCTTCAACAAATAGTGTTGGGAAAATTGGACAACTACATGCAAAAGAATGGAATTGGACCATTTCCTTACACCATACACATAAATAGACTCAAAATGGATGAAAAACCTAAATGCGAAGCAAAAATCTGTCAAAATCCTAGAGAACATCAGCAGCAACCTCTGTGACCTCAGCCACAGCAACTTCTTTCTAGACATGTCTCCATAGGCAAGGGAAACAAAGGCAAAAATCAATTATTGGGACTTCATTGAGATAAAAGGCTTTTGCACAGAAAAGGAAACAGTTGACAAAACCAAAAGACAGCTGACAGAACGGGAGAAGATATTTGCAAATGACACATCAAATAATGGGCTAGTATCCAAAATCTAGAAAGAACTTATCAAACTCAACACCCAAAGAACAAATAATCCAGTCAAGGAATGGGTAGAAGACATGAACAGACATTTCTGCAAAGAAGACATCCAAATACCCAACAGACACATGAAAAAAATGTTCAACATCCCTTGGCATCAGGGAAATACAAATCAAAACCTCAATGAGATACCACTCACACCAGTCAGAATGGCTAAAATTAACAAGTCAGGAAATTGCAGATGTTGGTGAGGAAGCAGAGAAAGGGGACCCTCCTATATTGTTGGTGGGAATGCAAGCTGGTGCAGCCACTCCAGAAAACAATATGGAGGTTCCTTAAAAAGTTGAAAATGGAGCTACCTATGACCTAGCTATTACACTACTGAGTATTTACCCCAATGATAGAAATGCAGTGATCCGAACGGGCACCTGCCCCCCAATGTTTATAGCAGCAATGTTCACAATAGCCAAACTATGGAAAGAGCCCAGATGTCCATCAACAGATGAATGGATAAAGAAGATTGGCATATATATTTAATGGAATACTACTCAGCCATCGTAAAAATGAAATCTTGCTATTTGCAATGACATGGGTGGAACTAGAGGGTATTATTCTAAGTGAAATGACTCAATCAGAGAAAGACAATTATCATATGATCTCACTGATATGTGAAATTTAAGAAACAAAACAGACGATCATCAGGGAAGAGAGGAAAGAATAAAATAAGATGAAACCAGAGAGGGAGACACACCATAAGAGACTCTTAATCATAGAAAACCAACTGAGGGTTGCTGGAGGGGAGGAGGTGGCGGGATGGGGTAACTGGGTGATGGACATTAAGGAAGTCATGTGATATAATGAGCACTGGGTATTATATAAGACTGATGAATCACAGACTTGTACCTCTGAAACCAATAATACATTATATGTTAATTAATTGTATTAAAATAGTTTTAAAAAATCTGGAAGCCAAAAAAGAAAAGATTGATAATGTCAACTACTTATAAGGAAAAATATTACTTCTGCATGACTAAAAAAAATCATAAAAATCTTAAAATGAATAATGTAATGCTGGAAAATATTTGCAGTTCATATCACAGACAAGAGCTAATCATAAGGGGAATATGCAATAAGCTACAACAAGAAATAATTTTCACCAATCAGCTTTGGGAAATAAGCATTCTCACATATTTTGGTAGAATAATGTTTATGGAGGATTATTTGTTAATGTTTATCAAAAATACAAATGAATTTATGCTTTGACCTTGCAATCCTAATGAGAATTTATGTCTACAGATATACCTGCTATGCATACAAAGCTCTTTATTGGTGTCCTGTGTGTAGTAATAAAAGATTGGAAATAACCAAAATGTCCATCACTAACGAACTGGTTAAGTAAATTATGGTACACCCATACAATGGAGTATTATTCTTCTACTTAAAAAACAATGAAGAAACTATATATACTGATACAGAATGATTTCCAAGATATATAGTAAAGTGAAAAAAAAATAAGAAAGAGTATAATACCTTTTAAATAAATAAAGGATGTAAGTGATAATGATGTAGTTTCATTTCTGCATATTTACATAGAGAAACACTGGAAATTATCCAGAAAAACTAGTAAAAGCAGTTACTTGTAGGGGGTAGGAAAGAGTGGTGCAGATGGGAGGGGATAAAAATGGAAGTCTAATATAAACCTTGATTTATTGCTTTATTTTGACCCATTTGAGGATATTACATATTCCAAACAATATAAATAAATAACATTTTAAGAGAAAAAAGTTCACTCTTCAGCAAGCCTTCCTCATTTCATCCAAGATTAGTCTTTTCCTTGGATGTGCTCCCATACTATTTTATATGCAGCTGCTATAACACTCCTCAGTCAGTACCAGAATTTTTTGTTTCTTGTCTTTCATTTCTACAAAGTTATAATTCTTAAGTGTAGGACTCTTGTGTTAATGCACCTCTGTCTCTTTTACAATATGCATGATATCTGGCACACATGATAGTTGCCTAGTAACTTGTCTTTTGAATTAATATAATCTTTTTAGGTTTACCTTATCTTACTGAATTTGTTCCTATAGCATCTTTGCTTTTGTCTCTTACTGCATTTATCACTATCTTGTTTTACAATTATTTACTTAAATTTGTTTGTATTTATGAGATTGTGAAACCCTGGAGTTATAGTAGGTGGTCACCTAGGATGGTGAAATAATTTTCTATAATTCCTAAGTTAACAAATGATGATAATGTTATCAAAATAGTTAGTGATACTTAAGATGATCACTTTCTAGGAAAATAATAATCTCATTGGTGGAAAATAAGAATTAAAACTTTAAAAATATATTTGTTTATTACACTGATCCATTTACTCATGGAAACCTCACACATACTACAGTCCTTTATTCAAAGGTATGCAGAAATCTATTAAGCTGTTTTTAAAATCTTTCAGTTTAGTTTCCATAATTTCAAAGACTAATTTTGAAAGACATTAATGGTATTTAGACAGACTTCTATAGACTGGTAGGGGTAGAACAACATTAATAAACAGGAACTGAAATTCCAAGACCAATAGAGATATTTACCTAGAGCACATAAATTCTTTGAATACATGAAAGTTTCTTGACTAGCTGAAATGTATTTATTTATATATTCATTCATTCAGCAAATATTTTTTGAGCAACTACTATGCTAGGCATTGTGAAATATTTAAGATGTAAATAAAATGTGGTCTTTTTCCTCAGGGAGGCAGTATAGCGTAGTGGTTAAGAGCACATGAAATTAAATAAACCTACTTTTAAAATATTGCTTCTCTCTTTACTAGTTACATGACCTTGATCAAGTTACTTACTTAAACATTGTGCCTTAGTTTTATTTTCTGTCAAATAGGGATAATAATAGCTATTTTGCATGACTGTTATGAAGATTTAGATGGAATAATGCACATATAGTGCTATTAACAGTGCTCGCACATAATAACCACTCCAAAAGCATATTTCAGTCTTATTGTCTAAAAATAGAAGTGTTCTTTTCTGGTTGTTTTCATAATAGTAGCTGTCATCTGCTTTATTGCAGTGTATGACCCCATTGCAAATACTTACATTGCAAATACTTACTATTATCCTAATTCTCAGGCTCCATGAGGTATATGAGAACAACTTCTTAGTAGTGAGTATAACAATGAATGAAATTGAACAATTATTTTAATGAGGAATAAAAAAGTTTCCATAAGACTGATGGTGGGAGAATATTATTCACTTGAATGAAGCAGTAGAATTCTAAGAAAGATTCTAAATGTATTAAAAAGTACTTTGAAAAGGAAATGCTAATCACTAAAGGTTAGTGTGGGTTTACTAGGGATATATTATGTAGACTAGTAGACCAGGTTATCTAAACTGTTGTCCCTCAGAACATTGAAAGTTAATGGGATAGTTTTGAAAAAAAATTTTCTATGACCAAATAAATTTAGGAAACATGAGATTAAGCAAAATTAAACATACGTCTTCACATGTACTTACTGCAAGACTTTTCAGTTTTAATACACTAAAGTGTATTATAGGTTTCCAATAGAGTAAACATAGTAAACAGTCTTTCCCAAATGTGAGCACAAAACTGTTTTGTTTTGTGTGTAAGTGCATTACTTCTCAACATTATCTCAAACTAATATTTTATGAAATATAATTTTGGAAATACAGTTCTAATTTAAGTCTCTTTAGAGAATTACTAAAGCAGTAGAAAAAAGAATGAGCAGACACATTATATTATAATTTTTGGAAAGCATTTGAAAAAAAATTATTTTATTAATCTGAGATAGAAAAGTGTCTTCTAGATCAGTCATCCCTAAACACTTTGCTTTCATAATCTCTAAAAGAATTTTCAAAACATGAATCCCTCACACATTTTTAAATTGACATAAAATGTTTTTATCATCATTTTAAAATTATTTAAAACATTTTGGATCTCAGATGCACAGAATTGACATCATTATAAACATTTTCTATGCTATACTCTTTAATTGGTTTCATACATGGATCACTTTTAGTTACTTATTTAGTAAACAGTTTTTATTTTTATTTTTTATTTTTTTTTAAAGATTTTATTTATTTATTTGAGAGAGGGAGAATGAGAGACAGAGAGCATGAGAGGGAGGAGGGTCAGAGGGAGAAGCAGACTCCCTGCCGAGCAGGGAGCCCGATGCGGGACCCGATCCTGGGACTCCAGGATCATGACCTGAGCCGAAGGCAGTCGCTTAACCAACTGAGCCACCCAGGCGCCCCCTAGTAAACAGTTTTTATAATGTAATAAGCATACACAAACCCAACAACCAAAATGAAACCTAGACATTGACAGTAATTTGACATGTAACCATATATTTTCCTCCTGCTATTCTATTCCCATGGGTGACCTACCTTGAATGCCATATTTATTGTTCCCAAGATTTCTATTTTATTTAGGCTTATTTAATTTACATGTATTCTGAATATATCCATAACTTTAAGTATTTAAACTCATTAAAAAAGGATTCATGCTATAAGTAATCTTTTGAAACAATATTTTCACACAATGTTATGTTACTAAGATTAATTCATTTTTTATGTCTCTGTAGTTTATTACTTAAAAAGAAACATTTTATTTATATATATAACATATATAAAATATATATACTGGGGCGCCTGGGTGGCTCAGTCGTTAAGCGTCTGACTTCGGCTCGGGTCATGGTCCCGGGGTCCTGGGATTGAGCCCCGCATCAGACTCCCTGCTCCGCGGGAAGCCTGCTTCTCCCTCTCCCAATTCCCCTGCTTGTTGTGTTCCCTCTCTGTCTGTCAAATAAATGGAATCTTTAAAAAAAAAAAAAAAATATATATATATATATATATATACCAAGAAAAGTGTGCAAATAATAGGTACAGCTTGATTAAATAAACACATCTGTGTAACATCAAGAAATAGATTTAAAATTGGGGGCTGGTTGAGCTAAGACGACAGCATAGTAAGAGAACCCTAGGCTTGCCTCGTCCCTCAAATACAGCTAGATAACTTTCAAATCATTCTGAATACTCAAGAAATTGACCTGAAGACTGATAGAACAAACTGCATAAGTAGAGAGAGAGAAGAGGCCACTTTGAGGAAGGTAGGAAGTGAGGAGACATGGTTTCGGGGAGAAACAAATCACATGTGCTGTGGAGGGGAGGGAACTCTGTTCACAGAGAAAGGGGAGGGAGGGAGGGAGGGAGAGAGAGAGGAGTGCATAGGTGATTGCACAAGAACACTTCCCCAAAGGCAATGACTGGGAAAATGAAAGGGGTTGATTTTCCTGAGTTCTTTATACCAGCGAGGCTCAAAGACTAGAGTTTTAGAGGTCCATGGCATGGCTTGGATAGAAGCCTGAGGGCTCTGCCCTAATCCCAGAGATAAGGCAGGCAGGTAACCCTGGGGAAAATAGCATGATCTGAGGATTGCCTAAAATGCATGAGGAAAGACTATTCCCTCTTCTTGGAGTACATCTATGAAAGGTGGTGTAGGCTCTCCAGGGACAAAAGAGCTGCAGGGCACCATTTCTCTCCCTCACCCCTCAGTGTAAGCACAGAGATACCTCCTGAGGGTGGCTAATCTGGACACTCGCTATTTAGCCTGCTTTGCTCCAAATCCCAAGTCACTGCACTCTGGCACAACTGCCCATCTGTGTCAAACCTGCATCAGTCCCAGCACAGTAAGACCATTTCCCAGAGGACCAGCACAAGTCCTTGCCACACCAGGTCCCTGAAATTTGGAATATTAAAGGTCAGCAGACCTGGCTAGGGTAAACTCCAAGGTAGGCTGTGCTGATCCAGGCAGGCAAGCAACCCAGAGACAGTATGAAATCAGTGATCTGAAAAATGCTGGTGATGCACAAGGGGAAATTATTAGCTCCTCTGAAAGGGTGTACCTGAGAACAGCAAGCATGGACTCCCCTCTCCAGAGATAAAGGAACTGCCTGGTGCCATATCCCACCACCACCCCTCAGCATAAATCAACTTCACTAAATAGCACAGTGCCAACATTGGCTGTCTAAACTGCTTACACCAAGTCCCACACCCCCTGGGCTCTGCTATATGACTTTTTGTGGGTAACTGTGCTTAATGACCAGCACAGGAGACCCCTCCCTGAGAAGACCAGGAAAAAAACAAAACAAAACAAAACAAAAAAACAACCCTACAGGCACCATGTCTACTTACCATAAAGTTCAACAAATATTCAGTTCTAGTGGAAATAGCATCAGGTCTCATTTATCAAGGGACCAGCGCTAACCTAGTTAAAACTCTCCTTGGGGTGCCTGGGTGGCTCAGTTGGTTAAGCATCTGCCTTCAGCTCAGGTCATGATCCCAGGGTCCTAGGATCAATCCCTGCATCAGGTTCTCTGCTCAGCAGGGAGCCTGCTTCTCTCTCTCCATCTGCCTACCGTTCTGCCTACTTGTGCTCTCTCTTCCTGTCTCTCTGTCAAATAAATAAAATCTTTAAACAAAACAAAAATAAATAAATAAAACTCTTCACACTCTGGCCAAGGTCCAAACACAGCCCACTGCAGGCTAGAAGAAACCCTGCAGAGGACTGACCTGAGAGATAGAGCAGCCTAAACACAGCAACAGGGTGCACACAGCATACATCAGAGACAATTCCTGAAGCACCAGGCCCTGGACAGTATATGACCTCTTCTTCATAAAGCCATTATTCTCAGGAGCAAGAAGCATAACAGGCTTTCCTAACTCACAGAAGAAGACAAAGACCTAGACAAAATGCCAAACTGGGAGAATTCATCCCAAAAGAAAGAACAAGAAAAGGTCACAGCCAGGGATCTAATCGAAACAGTTATAAGTAATATAACTGATCCAGAATTTAAAGCAACAATCATAAGGATACTAGCTGGGCCTGAGAAAAGCATGGAAGACATTAGGGAGACCCTTAGTGCAGAGATAAAAGAACTAAAAAAAAAAAAATCGAGCAAAAATTAAAAATAAATCAATAACCAAGATTTGAAACTGACTGGATGGAATGAACCAAGGATGGAAGATTCAGAGGAACAAATAAGTGATATACAAGATAGAATTATGGAAAATAATGAAACTGAACAAAAAAGAGAAAGAAAAATTTTGGATCACAAGAATAGACTTACAGAACTCAGTGACTTCAGCAAATTTAATAACATTTGTATAATAAGAGTCCCAGAAGAAAAAGAGAAAATGGGGCAGAAGGTTTATCTGAGGAAATCATACCTGAAAACTTCCTTAATCTGGGGAAGGAAACAGATATCCACATCCAGGAGGCACAGAGGAACTCCCATCAAAATCAACAAAAGCAAGCCAACACCAAAACATATTGTAGTTAAATTTGCAAAATATTGTAATAAAGAAAAAATCCTAAAAGCAACAAGGCAAAAGAAGTCACTAACTTACAAGGGAAGACCAAACAGTTTAGCAGCAGATCTTTCCACAGGAACTTGGCAATCCAGAAAGGAGTAGGATGATATATTCAATGTGCTGAATGGGAAAAATCTGCAGTCAAGAATATTCTATCCAGCAAGGCTATCATTCAACATAGAAGGAGAAATAATATTTCCTAGACAAACAAAAATGAAAGGAGTTTGCGACCACTAAACCAGCCCTGCAAGAAATATTAAAGGGGTTTCTTTCAGTGGGAAAGAAAGACCCAAAGTGACAAAGACTAGAAAGGAACAGAGAAAATCTCCAGAAAAGACAAAACAAGTAATAAAATGGAACCAATACATATCTATCAATATCTACTCTGAATGTAAATGGACTAAATGCTCCAATCAAAAGACATAGGGAGTCAGAATGGATAAAAATACAAGACCAATCTATATGCTGACTACAAGAGACTCATTTTAGACCTAAAGTCACCTACAGATTAAAAGTGAGTGGATGGAGAACAATCTATCATGAAAACGGACATAAAAAAAAAAAAAAAAAAAAAGCCAGTGCAGCAACACTTATATCAGACAAGCTAGATTTTAAACCAAAGACTGTAGCAAGAGATAAAGAAGGTCACTATATCATAATAAGGTGACAATCCAACAAGAAGACCTATCAATAGTAAATATGTATGCACCCAACAAGGGAGCACCCAAATATATAAAACAATTAATAAAAAATAGAAAGGAACTCATTGATACTAATACAATAATAGTATGGGACTTTGGCACCCCAGTTGCATCAATAGACAGATAATCTAAACAGAAAATCAACAAGGAAATGATGACTTCAAATGACACACTGGACCAGACTGACTTAACAGATATATTCAGAACATTTCATCCTAAAGCAGCAGAATACACATTCTTTTCAAGTGCACATGGAACAGTGTGCAGAATAGATCATATACTAGGCCACAAATCAGGCCTCCACAAGTACAAAAAGATTGAGATCCTACCATTCATATTTTCTGACACAACAGCATGAAGCTTGAAGTCAACCATAAGAAAATATTTGGAAAGACCACAAATACATGAAAGTTAAAGAATATCCTCCTAAAGAATGAATGGGTCAGAGGACGAGTTAAGATGACAGAGTAGTAGAGGGACCCTATGCTTGCCTTATCTTTCTAACACAGCCAGATAAATATCAAATCATTCTGAACACTCAATAAATTGATTTGAGGACCGACAGAACAAACCACACATCTGGAGGAAGAAAAATGGCCACATCGTAGAAGATGGAAGCTGCAGAGAGTTGATTTTGGGGGAGAAAAGAATCACAAGTGTTGTGTATGGTAAGAAGCCCTGACCACTGAGAGAAGGGAGAGAGAAAGAGAGAGAGAGAAGCATGAAGGAGATTGCACAAGAAAAACAATTCCCCCAAATGATTGACTGGGAAAAGGAGAGAGGCTGATTATTGCAAGTTTTTACAAACAGTGGAATTCAAAGTCTGAAGTTTTAGAAGTCCACACCATTGCCAGGGATGTGCCTGGTGGGCTTAATGTGCTACAATGGGAAAGGTGGGCAGAGGTTCATGAGCAGACAGCGTGGTCTGAGGATCCTCTGGGTCACACCAGGGGAGACAGTTCCCCTTCTTGGAGTGCATTGGGAAGAGGTGGCACTGCCTCTCAGGGGACAAAAGAGATGGAGGTCACCATTGAGTGGCCCTGTTAATTAGCATAGCAGCAGAGGCACCTGCTAAAGGGTGCAAACCTGGAAGCCAGCTTTTGGTTGTGCTTTCATAAACTCTGAGTCAGTGCACGGTCGTGCAACTGTTTTTCTGGAAAAAACAGCTCCAGCCACAGCATGACAAGAGCCTCCCCCAGAGGATCAGTGAGAGTCTGTGCTGCACTGGGTCCCTAAAAATTGGAGTTTTGAAACCCAGTTGAGTGCCTGAGATAAAACACAAGAGCACTTTGCCACCAAGCAGGCAGAGAGCTCAGACACAGACATGGTGAAGCCAGGGTTCTGACAAAAGCCTGGGACACAAGAGGGGGGATTGTTTACTCTTCTGTTAGAGCTTCCTAAA
This sequence comes from Halichoerus grypus, assembly GCF_964656455.1. Taxonomy (NCBI): domain Eukaryota; kingdom Metazoa; phylum Chordata; class Mammalia; order Carnivora; family Phocidae; genus Halichoerus; species Halichoerus grypus. Next base: position 62,271,652 of record NC_135727.1, on the reverse strand, counting down.
TAACAGCAGGCATGAGGTCCCCTCTCCAGGGAGGAGAGAGTGGGATAATGCCATTTTCTTGCCACCCATCAGCACAGACAGATTTCAGTGAGTAACATAGTGTCCCCATTAGAGGGTAGAGATGCTTACACCAAACTGCACCCCATTGTGCCATGCAGGTGCATCTTGACTATAGCAAGTCTGCCTGAGAACCAGTGCAACAGGCCCTTCCCCCAGAAGACCAACACAAACCCCAGGCATGCACCATGTCTACTGATCAAAGAGTACTGAAAAACTTCAGCTCTAGGAGAAATAAGATCTACCATTTTGTAACATACATACCAAAACACACCTACTTAAAACTTGCCACACACAGGAAAAGTTCCCTCTCCTTCTCTCCTTCTCCCCCACTAATGCTCTCTCTCTCTCAAATAAATAAAATCTTAAAAAAAAAAAGAACAAGAAGATGGCATTGTAAGATCTAATCAAAACAGATATAAGTAATATGCCAGAACCAGAATTTAAAACAACAATCATAAGGATACTAGCCGGGCTTAAGAAAAGCATAGAAGACAATAGGGAGTAAATTACTGCAGAGATAAAAGAACAAAAAAACTAGTCAGGCTGAAATAAAAAATGCTTTAACAAGATGCAAAACAGACTGGATGTAATGACAACAAGGATGGAAGAAGCAGAGGAGCAAATCAGAGATATAAAGATAAAAACTATGGAAAATAATGAAGCTGAGAAGAAGAGGGAAAGAAAAATATTAGGTCAAGAATATAGTCTTAGGACCTAGGGATTCCACAAAGCATAATAATATCCATACCATAGGAGTTCCAGAAGAAAAAGAGGGGTGAAAATGAGGCAGAAGGTGTATTTGAATGAATTATAGCTGAGAATGTCCCTAATCTGGAGAAGAAAATAGATATCAAAATCCAGGAAACACAGAGAACTCCCATCAAAATCAGCAAAAGCCAACAAAGACGAAGATATATTGCAGTAAAATTTGTGAAATACACAGATTAAGAAAGAACCCTGAAAGCACCAAGCAATAAAAAGTCCTAACCTACAAGGGAAGACCTACAGCGTTAGTAGCAACTCTCTTCACAGAAACTTGGCAGACCAGAAAAAAGTGGCATGTATAGTCAATGTGCTGAATGGGAAAAATATGCTGCCAAGAATACTTTATCCAGCAAGGCTGTCATTCAGAAAAGAAGGAGATTAAACAGTTTCCCATACAAACAAAAATGAAAGGAGTTCATGACTTGTAAACACCCCTGCATGAAATTTTAAATGGCACTCTGAGTGAAAAAGAAAGACCGAAAGGAACAAACGCTAGAAAGGAACAGAGAAAATCTCTGGAAACACTGACTTTACAGGATACACAATGGCCCTAAATGCATATCTATCAATAATCACTCTGAATGTAAATGTACTAAGTGCTCTAATCAAAAGGCATAGGGTATCAGAATGGATTAAAAAAAAAAAAGACTCATCTCTATGCTACATACAAGAGAGTCATTTGTGACATAAAGACACCTGTCGATTGAAAGTGAGGGGATGGAGGGGAGCCTGGGTGGCTCAGTTGGTTAAACATCTGACTCTAAGTTTCATTTCGGGTCATGATCATGGGGTCCTGGGATAGAGCCCCGTGTCAAGCTGCCTCCTTGGCAGAGAGTCTGATTGTCCCTTCTCCCTCAGCCCCTCCCCTCTGCTTGTGATCTCTCACTCTCTCTCTTTCTCTCAAATAAATAAAATTTTATTTTTTTATTTTATTTGTTTAAAGATTTTATTTATTTGATAGAGAGAGAATGAGAGCACCAGCTGGCGGAGCTGCAGACAGAAGGGAGGGAGAAGCAGGCTCCCTGATGAGCAGAGAGCCCGACATGGGGCTCAATCCCAGGACCCTGGGATCATGATCTGAGCTGAAGGCAGACGCTTAACTGACTGAGCCACCCAGTTACCCCAATAAATAAAATCTTTTAAAAAACAAAAGAAAGTGAGGGGATGGAGAAGCATTTATCATGCCAATTGAGGTCAAAAGAATCTGAAATAGCCATACCTATATCAGAGAAAGTAGATTTTAACCAAAGACTGTAATAAGAGATGAAGAAGGGCACTATAACATACTTAAGGGGTCTATCCTCAAGAGGATCTAACAATTGTAAATATTTATGAAACCAACTTGTGAGCACACAAATATATAAAGCAATAACATAAAGAAACTCATTGATAATAATAAAATAGTAGTAGGGGACATTAAAACCCCACTTACAGGGATGCCTCGGTGACTCAGTTGGCTAAGTGTCTGCCTTTGGCTCAGGTCATGATCCCAGGGTCCTGGGATTGAGTCCCACATTGGGCTCCTTGCTCAGCAGGGAGTCTGCTTCTCCCTCTGCCTGCCACTCCTCCTGCTTGTGCTCTCTCTCTCTCTGGCAAATGAATACATTAAATCATTTGTAAAAAGCCCCACTTACAGCAATGGACAGACCATCAAGGCAGAAAATCAGTAGGGAAACAATGGCTTCAAATGACACACTGGACCAGATGAACTTAATAGATACATTCAGAACATTTCACCCTAAAGGAGCAAAATACACATTCTTTTTTAGTGCACATGGAATATTCTCCAGAATAGATCCCATACTGAGTCACAAATCAGGCTTCAACAAGTACAAAAATTTTGAGATCATACCATGCATATCTTCTGACCACAACGCTAAGAAACTTGAAGTCAAGCACAAGAAAAAAATTGGAAAGACCACAAATACATGGAGGTTAAAAAACATCCTACTAAAAAGTGAATGGTTTAACCAGGAAATTAAAGAAAAACTAAAAAAACAAAAATACATGGAAGCAAATGAAAATGACAAGATGAGAGTCTAAAACATTTGGGATGCAACAAAGGCAGTCATAAGAGGGATGTATATACCAATACAAGCCTACCTCAAGGAGCAAGAAAAGTCTCAAATACACAATCTAACCTTACACCTAAAGGAGACTAGAAATGAAGAGTCAATAAAGTCTAAAGCCAGAAGAAGAAGAGAAATAATAAAGGTTAGGGCAGAAATAAATTATAGAGAAACAAAAAAACACAATAGAACAGAACAACGAAACTAAGAGATGGTTATTTGAAAGAATTAATAAGATTGATAAACCACTAGCCAGACTTACCAAAAAGAAAAGTGAAAGGACCCAAATAAATACAATCACAGATGAAAGAGGAGAGATCACAACAAACACCACAGAAATACAAACCATTATAAGAAAATATTATGAAAAATTTTATGCTAATAAATTGTACAATCTGGAAGAAATGGATAAATTTCTAGAAACACAGAAACTACCAAAACTAAAACAGGAAGAAACAGAAAATTTAAACAGACCCATTACCAGCAAAGAAATTGAATCAGTAATCAAAAATCTCTCAAGAAACAAAAGTGCAGGCTCAGATGGCTTCTCAGGGGAATTCTACTAAACATTTAAAGAGGAGTTAATATCTATTCTTCTCAAACTGTTCCAAAAAATAAAAAGAAAGGAAAACTTCCAAACTCATTCAACAAGGCCAGCATTACCTTGATAACAAATCCAGACAAAGACCCCACTAAAAGGAGAAATATAGACTAATATCTCTGATGAACATGGATGCAAAAATCTCAACAAGATACAAGCAAATAGAATCCAACAATATATTAAAAGAATTATTCACTACAATCAAGTGGGATTTATTCCTGGGCTGCAGAGGTTGTTCAATATTCACAAATCAATGAATGTGATACACATTAATAAAAGAAAGGATAAGAGCCGTATGATCCTCTCAATAGATGCAGCATCCATTCTTGATAAAAACCCTCAACAAAGTAGGGATAGAGGAAGTGTACCTCAACATCATAAAGGCCATATATCAAAGATCCACAGCTAATCATCCTCAGTGAGGAAAATCTGAAAGCTTTTCTTCTAAGGTCAGGAAAAAGACAGGAATGTGCACTCTCATGACTGTTATTTAACATAGTACTGGAAGTCCTAAACTCAGCAATCAGACAACAAAAATAAATAAAAGGCATCCAAATTGGCAAGGAAAAAGTCTAAGTTTCACTACTCACAGAAGGCATTGATACTGTAAGTAAAAAGCCAAAAGACTCAACCAAAAAATTGCTAGAATTGGTATATGAATTCAGCAAAGTTGCAGGGTATAAAATCAATGCACAGAAGTCTTTTGCATTTCTACACACCAATAATGACATAGCAGAAAGAGAAACCAAGTACTCGATCCCATTTACAATTGCCCCAAAACCAATAAGATACCTACAAGTAAACCTATCCAAATAGGTAAAGCACGTGTACTCTGAAAACTATAGAACACTTATGAAAGAAATTAAAGAGGACACAAAGAAATGGAAAAACATTCCATGCTCATGGATTGGAAGAACAAATATTGTCAAATGTCAATCTACAAATTTAATGCAATCCCTATCAAAATAACAACAGCATTTTTCACAGAGCTAGAACAAACAATCCTAAAATTTGTATGGAACCACAAAAGATCCCAGACAGTCAAAGCAACCTTAAAAAGAAAAACAAAGGTGGAGGCATCACGGTTCTGGTCTTCAAGATATATTGCAAACTGTAATGATCAAGACAGTGTGGTACAGGCACAAAAACAGACACATAGATCAATGGAACAAAATAGAAAACCTAGAAATGTCTCCCAACTAGATGGTCAGCTAATCCTCTACAAAGCAGGAAAGAACATCCAATGGAAAAATGACAGTCTCTTCAACAAATAGTGTTGGGAATACTGGACAGCAACCTGAAGAAGAATGAAAATGGACTACTTTCTTACACCATACACAAAAATAAATTCAAAATGGATGAAAGACCTAAACAGGAAACAGGAAACAATCAAAATCCTAGAGGAAAACACAGGCAGCAACCTCTTTGACCTCGGCCATAGCAACTTCTTACTAGACACTGGCTGGGGGCAAGGGAAACAAAGGCAAAAATGAACTATTGGGACTTCATCAAGACAAAAAACTTTTGCCCATCATAGGAAAAAATCAACAAAACTGAAGACATCCTTTGGAATTGGAGAAGATATTTGCGAATGACGTAGCTGATAAATGGTTGCTATCCAAAATATAGAGAGAACTTATAAAACTCAACACGTGTAAAAGCAAATAATCCAGATTAAAAATGGGCAGAAGACATGAACAGACATTTCCCCAAATAAGACATTCAGATGGCTAACACACACATGAAAAGATGCTCAATATCACTCATCATCTGGGAAATACAAATCAAAAGTAAAATGAAATACCATCTCATGCCTGTCAGAATGGCTAAAATTAACGACTCAAGAAAGAACAGATGTTGGTGAGGATGCAGAGAAAGGGAAACCCTCTCACACTCTTGGTGGGAGTGCAAACTGATGCAGGCATCTGGAAAAGAGTATGGACATTCCTCGAATGTTAAAAGTAGAATTACCCAACCGTCTAGCAATTGCACTACTAGGTGTTTAACCAAATAGTACAAAAATACTAATTTGAAGGGATCCAGCAATCCCAGTGTTTATAGCAGCATTGTCAAGGATAGCCAAATTATGGAAAGAGCCCAAATGTCCTTTGACTGATGAATGGATAAATAAGTGGTATAAATATTCAGTGGACTATCTCTCAGCCATAAAAAAAATGTAATCTTGTATTTTGCAATGATGTGGATGGAGATAGAGTATTATGCTAAGCGAAGTAAGTTAGTGGAAGAAAGACAAATACCATATGACTTCATTCATATGTGGAATTTAAGAAACAAAACAGATGAACATGGGGGAAAATAGAGGCAAACCAGGAAACAGACTCTCAACTATAGAGAACAAACTGAGGGTGCTGGGATAGGTGGGCACAAGGATGTGTTAAATAGGTGAGTGGTTAAGTAGGATACTCCTGATGAGCACTGGGTGTTGTTAAGTAAGTGATGAATCACTGAATACTACACCTGAAACAAATATTATAGTGTATGTTGACTAACTAGAATTTAATAAAAGCTTGGGAAAAAAAGAAGTGGTATGCATATACAATGGAAAAATCTCAGCCATAAATAAGAATGAAATCTTGCCATTTGCAACAGCGTGGATGGAGCTAGAGAGTATTATACTAAGTGAAATAAGTCAGCCAGAGAAGGACAAATACCATATGAATTCACTCATATGTGGAATTTAGGAAACAAAACAGATGTACGTAGGTGAAAAAGAAAAAGAGATAGGAAAACCATAAAAGACTCTTAACTATAGAGAACAAACTGTTACTGGACGGGAGGTGGGTGGGGGAACGGTTTAAATGTCTGATGGGTATTACAAGGGCACTTTTTCTAATGATCCCTGGCTTTTGTATGTAAGTGATGAATCAATAGATTCTACACCTGAAATTAATGTTATACTCTATGTTAACTAACTGGAATTCCAATAAAAACTTGAGGAAAAGAAAGAATGATTTATTATTGGGAATTTGATATTTTATATTATTTAAGTGATATATCTTTTAAGAGTTAATTTCCCTATTTATATATTTATCTTGCAACCAGTTATCTTGCTAAATAAATTTATTATTTAAAATAATTTATAGTTTTTTTTATTTTCTAAATACACATATAGTATTTATAAATAATGACATTTAAATTTCTTCCCTTGTAATCATAATGCCTTTATTTTTTTCTTGTCTTATTATATTGGCTAGAATATCTAGCATGATTTTGAGTAGAAAAGGTAATAGTATCTATGTTTCATTCCCAATATCAGAGGAAAATGTATATTATTTTACCAGTAAGTGTGGTATTTGATGTAGGTGTTTCTGTACATAGTTTATCAGATTAAAGTTCTTTTTTATTCCTACTTTGCTCTTGTTTTAATTAAAAAGGGATGTTGAATTTATCAAATTACTTTCCTCCATTTATCTAAATGATATGATTTTTCTCCCTTATTCAATTAATGAGGTGAATTATGTTGATTGCTTTTCCAATATTGAGCTAACACTAAATTCTCAAAATAACCCAACTTGGTCATAAAATATTATCCTTTTTATATACTACTGGATTTAGTTTGATTCTATTTTGTTTAGTACCTTTACTTTCATTTTTCAACAATAAGAGTGGTCTATGGGTTTCTTTTCTTGAAATATACCCATCAGATCTTGGAATGAATACAAAACTAGCCTTGAAATGATTGAGAAATATCTATTGTCTGGAGAAATATAAATAATATTGACATTCTTTATTCCTTACATTTTTAGTACAATTGACAAATGAAATTATCTGGGCCTGTAGTTTAGATTGTGAGAAGGTTTCAAATTACATATACAATTTTTGTAGTAGTCATAGGACTATTTCTTTTTAGTCCAGTCTGTATACATTTTAGGAAGTTGAGTGTTTCTAGGAATTTGACCCATTTCATCTCATTTACTGGCATAAAATTATTTATAATGTTTTCTGAATCCTACTAGGTATTTTGTGATGTCTCTTTTTTATTCCTGAGATAGTACATTGCAATTTCTCTTTCTCTCCTCCCCATACTTGCTAAATTCAGTCTCTCAGGGGGTTTATGAATACTGTTAATATTTATGAAGAAGAAAATTTGTCTGTTTTATTTATTTCAGTAATTTCTGCTCTTATCTTTATTATATCCTTCCTTTTTACATTTATTTTCTTTGGGTGTAATATGTTTTTTGAGACGAATGCTTAGAATAAAAACATTCAAAATTCTTCTTGGTTATAAATTTCCTTCTAAATATGTCCTTAGCTGCATATTACAACTTTTAGTATGTTGCATTTTCATCATCATTCAGTTCAAATTTTCAACAGTGGATTTTTCTTTTTGACTCATGGATTGTTCAGAAGTATGTTGCTTAATTGCCACAAACATACTGGAAACATTTAGTTTTCTTTTTGTTATTGATTTCTACATTAATATATTCTGTATGACTTCACTTTTGAAATTGATCGACTTAATAAGTGGTGCAACGTGTTAATTTTTGTAATATTCATGTGCATTTTTTTGTCCCAAGTTTTTAATTTCCAACTGGTTAACATACAGTACAACACTAGTGTCAGGTTTAGAATTTAGTGAATCATCAGTTATATAAAACACCCTGTGCTAATCACAAGAGCTCTTCTTAATGCCCATCACATATTAACCCATTCCTTGCCACACACCTCCCCTCCAGTAATGATCAGTCTGTTCTCTGTAGTTGGGCATCTGTTTCTTGGTTTGTCTCCTTTTTATTTCAATGGGTTCATTTGTTTAGTGTTTAAAATTCCATATATGACTGAAATCATATGGTATTTGTCTTTCTCTGACTGACTTATTTCACTTTGTATAATACTCTTTACCTAGATCCATTCTTTTTTATGGCTGAGTAACACACTGTGTGTGTGTTTGTGTGTGTGTGTGTGTATATATATATATTATATATATATATATGTATATATATATATATATATGATGGATATATATATGATGGATAAAGAAGATATATATATATCTTCTTTATCCATTCATCAGTCAATAGACATTTGGGATCTTTCAATAATTTGACTATTATAGATAATGATGCTATAAACATTAGGGTACATGTGTCCCTTCAGATCCACATTTTTGTATCCTTGGGGTAAATACTTAGTAGTGCAATTGCTGGATTGTAGGCTAGTTCTATTTTTAACTTTTTAAGGAACCTCCAAACTGTTCTCCAGAGTGGCTGCATCAGTTTGCATTCCCAATAGCAGTGTAAGAGGGTTCCCATTTCTCCACATCCTGGCCAACACCTATTGTTTCCCGAGTTGTTAATTTAGCCATCCAGAAAGATATAGGGTGATATCTCATTGTAGTCTTGATTTGTACTTCCCTGATGATAAGTGATGTTGAGCAACTTTTCATGTGTCTGTTGGCCATCTGAATTTCTTCTTTGGAAAAATGTCTATTCACATCTTCTACCCATTTCTTAACTGGATTATTTGTATTTGGGGTGTTGAGTTCATAAGTTCTTTATATATTTTAGATACTAACCCTTTATCAGATATGTCATTCAGAAATATCTTCTCCCATTTTGAAGGTTGCCTTTTAGTTTTGTTGATTGTTTCCTTGGCCGTGCAGGAGAAACTTTTAGTCTTGATGAAGTCCCAATGGTTTATTTTTGCTTTTGTTCCCCTTGCCTTGGGAGACATATCTAGTAAAAAGTTGCTACAGCCAATGTCAAAGAGGTTACTGCCTGTGTTCTCTTCTGGGATTTTGATGGTTTCCTGGTTTACATTAAGGATTTTCATCTATTTTGAATTTATTTTTGTGCATGGTGTAAGAAAGTGGTCCAGTTTTATTCTTCTGCATGTTGCTGTCCAGTTTTCCCAACACCATTTGTTGAAGAGACTGTCATTTTTCTTTTAGATATTCTTTCCTGCTTCGTCAAGGATTTGTTGACCACGTAGTTGTGGGTTCATTTCTAGGTTTTCTATTCTGTTCCACTGATCTATGTGTCTGTTTTGTTGTTGTTGTTGTTGTTGCTGTTGTTTTGTTTTTTTGCCAGTTCCATACTGCATTGATCACTACAGCTTTGTAATAGAACTTGAAGTCTGGAATTGTGATGCCTCCAGCTTTGCTTTTCTTTTTCAAGGTTGCTTTGGCTATTCGGGGTCTTTAGTGGTTCCATGGAAATATTAGGATTGTTTGTTGTAGCTCTGTGAAAAATTCTGTGGGTATTTTGATAAGGATTACTTTAATATGTAGATTGCTTTGGGTGGTATAGCCATTTGACAATATTTGTTCTTCTAATCCATGAGCATGGAATGTTTTTTCCATTTATTATACCATTTTCAATTTATTTCATATAGATCTTTTGGTTAGGGCTTTTCCTAGGTATTTTATCATTTGGTGCAATTGTAAATGAGATTGATTCCTTTATTTCTCTTTCTGCTGCTTCATTATTAGTGTATAGGAATGCAACAAATTTCTGTAGGTTGATTTTATACTCTGACTTTACTGAATTTGTGTATGAGTTCTAGCAATTTTTTGGTGGAATCTTTTGGCAATTCTATATAGAGTATCTTGTCAGGTGCAAAGAGTGAAAGTTTGACTTCTTCCTTGCCGATTTGGATGCATTTTATTTCTTTTTGTTTTATTGCTGAAACTGGGTATTCCAGCACTATGTTAAATAATAATGGTGAGAGTGGAAATCCCCATCTTGCTCCCAACTCTATAGGAAAAGCTCTCAGTCTTTCCCCACTGAGGATGATATTAGCTATGGGTTTTTCATATATGGGCTTTATGATGTTGAGACATGTTCTCTAAACCTACTCTGCTGAAGGTTTTTATCATGAATCCATGTTGTACTTTGTCAAATGCTTTTTCTACATCTATTGGAAAGATCATATGATCCTTATACTTACTTTCTTTAATGTGGTACATCATGTTCCTTGATTTCTGACTATTAAACCATATTTGCAGCCCAGGAATAAATCCCACCTGATCAAGCTGAATGATTTTTTTTTTTTTTAATGTACTGCTGGATTTGGTTTGCTAGTATTTTGTTGAGAATTTTTGCATCCATATTCATCACGGATTTGGGCCTATAGTTCTCTTTTTAAGTGGAATCTTTGTCTGGTTTTGGAACCAGGGTAATGCTGGCCTCATAGAATGAGTTTAGAAGTTTTCCTTCCTTATCTATTTTTAGAAGACATTGAGAAGAATAGGTTTTAATTCTTTAAATGTTTGGTAGAATTCACCTGTAAAGCCATCAGGCCCTGGACTTTTGTTTGTTAGGAGATTTTTTAGTACTTATTCCATTTCTTCACTGGTTATCAGTTTGTTCAGATTTTATTTCTTATGGTTTCAGTTTTGGTCGTTTCTATGTTTCTGGGAATTAATCCATTTCTTCCAGATTGTCAAATTTGTTGGCATATATTTTTCATAATATTCTCTTATAATTGTTTGTATTTCTGTGCTGTTGGTTATTTCTCATCTCTCAGCTACAATTTTATTTATTTGGGTCCTTTCTCTTTTCTTTTTGATAAATCTGGCTAGGGGTTCATCAATTTTATTAATTCTTTTAAAGAAACAACTCCTGATTTCAATAATCTGGTCTACCAGGTTTTTTTGTTTGTTTCTATATAATTTATTTCTGCTCTAATCTTTATTATTTCCATTTTTTGCTGGCTCTAGGCTTCATCTGTTCTTTTTCTAGCTCCTTGAGGTATAAGTTTAGGTCGTTTCAGATTTTTCTTGCTTCTTGAGGTAGGCCTGTATTGCAATATACTTCCCTGTTGGGAATGCTTTTGCTGCATCTTAAATGTTTTGGGCAGTTGTGTTTTCATGTATTATTTTATTTCTTTGATTTCCTGGCTGACCCATTCATTCTTTATTAGCATGTTGTTTAATCACCATGTAAATCTCTGGTCTTTGTAAATTTTTCTTGTGGTTGATTTCATTTCATTGCATTGTGGTCAAAACTATGCATGGTATGATCTCAATCTTTTTGTACTTTTGGAGACCTGATTTGTGACCTGGTATGTGGTCTATTCTGGACAATGTCCCATGTGCACTTGAAAAGAATATGTATTCTCCTGCTTTAGGCTGAAATGTTCTGAATATATCTGTTAAGTCTATCTGGCCCAGTGTGCCATTCAAAGCCATTGTTTCCTTGTTGAATTTCTTTTTTTTTTTTTTTTAAAGATTTTATTTATTTATTTGACAGAGACAGCGAGAATTTCAGGAACACAAGCAGGGGGAGTGGGAGAGGGAGAAGCAGGCTTCCTGCTGAGCAGGGAGCCCGATGTGGGACTCGATCCCAGGACCCTGGGATCATGACCTGAGCCGAAGGCAGACGCTTAACGACTGAGCCACCCAGGCGCCCTCCTTGTTGAATTTCTGCTTAGATTATCTGTCTGTTGATGTAAGTGGAGTGTTAAAGTCCTCTACTATTATTGTATTATTATTTATGAGTTCCTTTATGTTTGTTATTAAGGTTTTATATATTTGGGTGCTCCCAAGTTGGGGGCATAAATATTTACAATTGTTAGATCTTCTTGTTGGACAGTCCTCTTTATTATGATGTAGTACCCTTCTTCATCTCTTATTACAGCCTTTGGTTTAAAATCTAGTTTGTCTGATCTAAGTGTTGCTACTCTGGCTTTCTTTTGACCTCCATTTGCATGATAAATGGATCTCCATCCCTTCACTTTCAATCTGCATGTGTCTTTAGGTCACAAATGAGTCTCTTGTAGGCAGCATATAGATGGGTCTTGTTTTTTGTTTTTTGTTTTTTTTTAATCCAGTCGGACACCTTATGCTTTTTGATTGGAGCATTTAGTCCATTTCCATTCAGAGTAATTATTGATAGATATGTATTTAGTGCCATTTTATTACTTGTTTTCTTGTTCCTGGAGATTTTCTCTGTTCCTTTCTAATCTTTGTCACTTTTGGTCTTCCCTTACCATTTAAGTGTGCCCTTTAATATTTCTTGCAGGGCTGGTTTAGTGGTCATGAACTCCTTTCATTTTTGTTTTTCTGGGAAACTATCTTACCGTCTATTCTGTATACAGAATAGAATAACCTTCCTAAATACAATATTCTTACCTATAGACTTTTCCCATTCAGCACATTGAATATATCATCCCACTCTCTTCTGGCCTGCCAAATTTTTGTTGAGAGATCTCAACTAGCTTTATGGGTTTTCCTTTGTAAGTTTGGGAATTCTTTTTTCTTGCTACATTTAGTATTTTTTCATTATTGCTATATTTTGCAAATGTAATTACAATATGTCTCAGTGTTGGTCAGCTTTTGTTGATTTTAATGGGAGCTCTCTGTGCCTCCTGGGTTTAAATGTCTGTTTCCTCCCCTAGATCTGGGAAGTTTTCATCTATGATTTCATCAAATAAATTTTCTGCTCCCTTTTCTCTCTCTTCTTCTTCTGGGTCTCCTATGATAATAATGTTACTACTTTTGATGTAGTCACTGAGTTTCCTAGGTGTACTCTCCTGATCCATAATTCTTTCTCTCTTTTGTTCACTTTCATTATTTTCCATAGTTCTGTCTTCTATATCACTTATTCATTCCTTTGATTCTTCCATCCTTATGATCATTGCATCCAGTTGAATTTGAATCAGGTTATTGCATTTTTCATTTCAGTCTGATTGTTTTTTAGCTCTTTTTTCTCTGGGGTAAAGTTCTCCCTGATGTCTTCCATGCTTTTCTCACACCAGCTAGTATTCTTATAATTGTTGCTTTAAATTCTGGACCAGGCATATTATTTATATCTGCTTCAATTAGATCTCTTGCTGTGACCTTTTCTTGTTCTTTCTTTTGGGTTGAATTCCTCCATGTTGGCATTTCGTCTGGGTCTCTATCTTCTGTGTTTTTGGAAAGCCTGTTATATTTCCTGTTGCTGAAAGTAATGGCTTTATGAAGAAGAGTTCATATAGTGTCCACAGCCTAGTGCTTCAGGGAATGTCTCTGGTGTATGCTGCGTGCACTCTGCTGCTGTATTTTGACTGCTCTATCCTTCAGGCCAGTTGTCTCAAGAGGTTCTCTTTGCTTTTGGAACTTGGCCAGAGTGTGGTGAGTTTTAACTAGGTGTGCTCTGGTCGACTTGTTAAGAAACTTGATGGTACTGCCCACTAGAACTGAAGCCTTGCAGAACTCTGTGGTTAGGAGCTGTAGTGTGTGCCAAGGTTTCTGCTGGTTTTCTGGGGAACAGGTCCACTGCACTTGGACTGAGGCACACTTGTTGAACAAAGGCAGTACTGACCTAGTGCAGGCAGGCAGGACTTGATGTAAGCAAATTATGCAGCCAGTGTTGGCACTATATTGTTTACTGAAGTTGGTTTATGCTGAGGGACAGGGACCGGTCATGGTACCAGCCAGCTCCTTCCCCTCCCCCCCGCCCCGAGAGGGGTCTCTGTGCTTGCTGTTCTCAGGGAAGCACTCCCAGAAGAGTGAATAATCTCCCCCTTTGCATTCCAGGGGTTTTTAATATTGCTATTTTCACCCTGTCTGTCTCTAGTTTGTTTGCCTGCCGGGAACAGCACAGTGCACTTTGGGCTCTATCCCAGCCAAGCCTGCTGATTTTAAAACTCCAAAATTTAGGGATATGCTGTGGCAGAGACCTGCACTGGTCTTCTTGAGGAGGGTCTCACCATGCTGGGACTAATGCAAGTTTAACCGAGAAGGCCAGTTGTGCCAAAGTGCAGGGGCATGGGACTTGGAGCAAGCAGGCTAGGCAGTCAGGTTCGTGGTGAGCCGCCATCAGCTGGTGTTTCTGCATCTATGCCAAAGGGCAGGGGAGGGAAATGGTGCCTGCCAGCTCTTTCGTCCTTGGAGAAGAGTCTCTGAATGCCACCTCTCTCAGTTGTGCTCTGAGAAGAGCAAACAATGTCTCCCCTTTGAGCCCCCTTCTGATTGTGCCATCTGCACCTACATTGCTTGCCTTCTTTCTTTTTAGGAGTAGGGCAGCACCCTTAGGGCTCTATCCCAGCAACACCTGCCAACCTTTAAAATTCCAGTCTTTGAGTCCTGGTGGTTGCAAAAACTCACAAAAATCAGCTCCTCTTGTTTTCCCACCCAAAGGCTTTAGAGGAAGTGTTCTTCTTGTGCATTCTCCTGTGCACTCTTCACTTTCTCGTCTTTCTTTGACACCAGGGCTCCCTCCCTTCCACAGCACTTGTGAGGTTTCTCTCCTAAACCACAAATTCGCACATCCTACCATTTTCAATGCAGCCTCTTCTTTCCTTCTAGTTGTGGAGTTTGTTCTTTCAGTCCTTTGGTCCATTTTATGGATATTCAGAATGATTTGATAGTTATCTAGTTGTGTTGGAGGGAAGAGATGAACCTAGAGTCCTCCTACTATGCTATCATCTTAGCTCTCCTTCCATATTTCATTTGCACTTAAAAAAAAATGTTCACAGTCAATGGAGACAATGTTTCATTTTTGTCTAGTAGGTCAAGTTTCTTAATTGTATTTTTTACATCATTTATGCCTTTATACTGATTCTGGCCTACATTGTTTTTATCAGTTACTGCAAGAAGCCTGTTAAAATATCCCATTATAATTGTATATTTGTCTATTTCTCCTTCTAATTCTGTCTCTTTGTTTTGTGTTTTCTAAAATTTTATTTCATTATGTTAGTCACTGTGCAATACATCATCAGTTTTTGATGTAGTGATCCACGATTCATTGTTTTTGTTTTATGTTTTAATGCTATGTGACCATGTACATACAAATTTAGAATAGTTATATCTTCAACAATAAATTAACTTTTTTACCATTATGAAATGTCCTTTTTACCTCTAGTAAATTTTTGCCATAATGTTTAATTTTTCTGATATTAATATAGCAATACCAACTTTCTTTTGGTTAGTTTTTGCGTTGTACAATTTTTCCATCTTTATTTCTTTTTTTTCTCTATCTTTTGATATAATATGTGTCTCTTACAGGTGGGATAAAATTGGGTTTTATGCTTATCCAGTCTGACAATCTTTATCTTTTAATTAGATTAGTTACTCTATTTACATGTAATGTATTTCAGACATATATATTTTACATAAATAACTTATTACTACTAAATGTCTCATCTGTCTCTGTTCCTATTTTCTCTCCAGGCTTTTCTTCTTTTGGTTTGATTTTTATTTATTCCATTTTAATCTTCTATTAGCTTCTTAAGGTTATTAGTTATATATTCCTTTAGTTTTCTTTTAGTCACTCTCTTGTGTCCTTGACTCTCTCTCTCTACACACACACACACACACACACACACACACACACACACTGTAACCACTTCATGAATAGTATAATGACCTTTGATCATTTGAACTACATTTATCTAATTTATATTTATATGTCCTAATGTCTTCTAATTTTAAATATATTTCAAATTCCAAAAAATATATAATTGTTTTTTTCTTAAGTTTTTATTTAAATTCCACTGAGTTAACATACAGTGTAATATTAGTTTTAGGTGTACAATAGAGTGATTCAACACTTCCAGACAACACCCAGTGCTCATCGCAAGTGCATTCCTTAATGACCATCACCTATTTAACCCAGTTCCCCACCTCCCCTCTGGTAACCATCAGTTTATTCTCTATAATTAAGAGTCTGTTTTGTGCTTTGCCTCTCTCTTTTTCGCCCCTTTGGTTGTTTGTTTTGTTTCTTAAATTCCACATATGAGTGAAATTATATGTTATTGTCTTTCTCTGAATGACTTATTTCACTTAGCATAATACTCTCTAGCTCCATCCATGCCATTGCAAAGGGAAAGATTTCATTCTTTTTTATGGCTGAGTATTATATCTATATCTATATATCTATATCTATATCTATATCTATCTATTTATATATATATATATATATATATATATATATATATATATATATCCACACCACATCATCTTTATTCATTCACCTATAGATGGACACTTGGACTCTTTCCATAATTTGCCTCTTACAGATAATGTTGCTATAAACCTTGGGGTGCCTTTGTCCCTTTGAATTAGTAGTTTTGTATTCTTTGGGTAAATACATAGTAGTTCAATTGCTGGATTGTAGGGTAGTTTTATTTTTAACTTTTTCAGGAACCTCCTTCCTATTTTCTACAGTGGCTGCACCAGTTTGCATTCCCACCAACAGTGCAAGAGAGATCCCCTTTCTCCACATCTTCGCCAACACATGTTGTTTCTTGTGTTGTTGATTTTAGCCATTCTGACCAGTATGATATGTCATTGTAGTTTTGATTTGCATTTCCCTGATGATCAGTGATGTTGAGCATCTTTTCATGTTTCTGTTGGCCATCTGCATGTCTTCTTTGGAAAAATGTCTATTCGTGCTTTCTGCCCATTTTTTAACTGGATCATTTGTTTGTTGGATGATGAGTTTTGTAAGTTCTCTATATATTTTCAGTACTAAGTCTTTTTCAGATATGTCATTTGCAAATATCTTCTCTCATCCCATAGGTTGCTTTTTACTTTTTTTTGTTGTTGTTTCCTTTGCTGTGCAGAAGCTTTTTATTTTGATGAAGTCCCAATAGTTTCTTTTTGCTTTTGTTTCCCTCACCTCAAGAGACGTATCTAGAAAGAAGTTGCTACAGCTAATCTCAAAGAAGTTACTGTCTGTGTGTTCTTCTAAGATTTTTATTGTTTCCTGTTTCACATTTAGGTATTTCATCCATTTTAAATTTATTTTTGTGCATGGTGTAAGAAAGTAACCCATTTTCATTCTTTTGAATGTTATTGTTCAGTTTTTCCAACACTAATTGTTGAAGATGCTATCTTTTTTCCATTGGATATTCTTTCTTGTTTTGTCAAAAATTAATTATCCATAGTCACCATGACAAAAATCCTATGACCTATTCATTTCACAACTGGAAGTCTTTATCTCCTGACCCCCTTTGCCAATTTCACTCAGCCACCACCTCCCCTATCTTGACAACCACCACTCTGTTTTCTGTATCCATGAGTTTAGTTTAGTTTCTTCATTCATTTTGCTTTTTTAGATTCCACATATAAGTGAGATTATATGATATTTGTCTTTTTCTACCTGGCTTATTTCACTCAGCATGATACCCTCAAGGTCTATTTATGTTGTCACAGATAGAAAGATTTCATTCATTGTTTCTTGTGGCTCAGCAGTATTCCATCTCATAGATAGATGATAGATAGATAGATGATAGATAGATAGATAGATAGATAGATGATAGATGGATAGATAAAATATAGGCCATGTGTTTTTTATACATTCATCCACTGATGAGTACATACATTACTTCCATATATTGGCTTTTTGAAGCAGTGTTTTTGTTTTCTTCTAATAAATACCCAGAAATTGCTGGATCATATGATGACAGCATACAAAAGAATGAAACTAACTACTATCTTACACCATACACAAAAATTAACTCAAAATGAATTAAAGACTTGACTGTAAGCCCTGAAATCATAAGGCTCCTCAAAAGAAGGGCAGTAAACTTTTTGACATCAATCTTTTTTTTTTGTTTCTGATTCTAAAAGCAAGGCAACCAAAGCAAAAACAAACAAGTGGGTCTACATCAAATTAAAAATCTTCTGCACAGCAAAGAATACCATCAACAAAATGAAAGGGCAGCCTAAAGAATGGGAGAAAATATTTGCAAAGCATATATCCAATAAAGGGATATTATCCAAAATATATAAAGAAGTCATGTAACTCATCAGGGAAATGCAATGATATATCACCTCTCACCTGTTAGAATGGCTATTATCAAAAAAAGAAGAAATGAGTGTTAGGGGGTTATGGAGAAATGGAAACTTTCATGAACTATTGGAGGAAATGTAAATTGGTGCAACCACTATGGAAAATATTATTATTTTTTATTATGTTTAATTAGCCAACATATAATACATCATCAGTTTTTGATGTTGTGTTCAGTGATTCGTTAGTTGCATATAACACCCAAAGTTCATCACTACACATGCCCTCCTTAATACCCATCACTCAGTTACCCCATCCCTCCACCCCCCTCCCTTCTGTAACCCTCAGTTTGTTCCCGGATTCCAGAGTCTTTCATGGTTTGTCTCCCTCTCTGATTTCTTCCCATTCACTTTTCCCTCCCTTCCCCCATGGTCCTCCATGCTATTCCTTATATTGTACATATGAGTTAAACCATATGAAAATTGTCTTTCTCTGCTTCACTTATTTCACTTAACATAATACCCTCTAATTCCATCTATGTTGATGCAAATTGTAGGTATTCATCCTTTCTGAAGGCCGAGTAGTATTCCATGGTATATATGAACCACATCTTCTTTATCCATTCATCTGTTGAAGGACATCTCATTTCCTTCCAGAGTTTGGCTATTATAGACAATACTGCTATGAACACTGGGGTGTATGTGTACCTTCTTTTTGCTGCATCCATATCCTTGTACAATTTGCCCTGCACCATTTGCAGAAGAGGTTGTTGTTTTGATTGGATAATCAAATAATAATTTCAATCTTTTTGTATCAGTTGAGACCTGATTTGTGACTCAGTATGTGATCTATTCTGGAGAAACTTCTGTGTGCATTTGAGAAGAATGAGTATTCTGGGATTTTTTTTTTTGGATGGAAAGTTCTGTATATATCTATGAAGTCCCTCTGGTCCAATGTGTCATTCAAAACTCTTCTGTGTTGATCTTCTGTTTACATGATCTGTCCATTGTGAGTGGGGTGTTGATGTCTCCTACTATTAATGTATTATTATCAATATGTTTATTTTGGTTATTAGCTGGTTTATATAATTGGCTGCTCCCCCTGTGGGAGGCATAGATATTTATAATTGTTAGATTTTTCTTGTTGGATAGACCCCTTAAATATGATACGGTGTCCCTCTACATCTCTTACTACTGTCTTTGGTTCAAAATCTAATTTGTCTGATATGAGGTTTGTTACCCCAACTTTCTTTTGCAGTCCCTTCACATGGTAAATTGTTCTCCCTCGTCACTTTCAATCTGGAGGTGTCTTTAGGTTCAAAATGAGTCCCTTGTAGAAAACATATGTATGGGTCCTGCTTTTTTATCCAATCTGAAACTCTGTGTCTTTTGATGGGAGCAGTGAGCCCGTTCACGTTGAGATTAACTATTGAAAGATATAAATTTAGTGACATTGTATTGCCTGTAAGGTACCTGTTTCTATAGGTTGTCTCTGTTAATTTCTGGTCTACATTACCTTTGGGGTCTTTCTTCTTTTATAGAATCCCCCTTAATATTTCTTGCAGTGCTGGCTTGGTGGTCACATATTCTTTCAGTTTCTGCCAGTCCTGAAAGTTCTTTATCTCTCCATCCATTCTGAATGAGAGCTTTGCTGGATAAAATATCCTTGGCTGCATGTTCTTCTCATTTAGTACCCTGAATACGTCTTGCCAGCCCTTTCTTGTATGCCAGGTCTCTCCTCCATAGTAAGAAATCTCTTCCCCCCTAGCTGCTCTCAGGATAGCTTCCTTGGCTCTAAGATATGCAAGCTTCCCTATTATACGTCAGGGTGCTGATCTCTTTTATTATTTTTGGAGGGGTCCTCTCTGCCTCTTGAACATGAATGCTTGTTTCTTTCCCCAGATTAAGGAATTTCTCAGGTATGAGTTGCTCAAATATACCTTCTAGTCCTCTCTCTCTCCACACTCTCAGGGATCCCAATAATTCTGACATTGGAATATTTCATGGTGTCATTGATCTCTCTAATTCCATTTTCATGGGCTACTAGCTGCCTATCCCTATCTTCCTCAGCTTCTTTCCTTTCTATCAGTATCTTCTAGATCACTAATTCGTTCTTCTGCCTCATTTACCCTGGCTGTGAGAGTATCCAGTTTAGACTGCATCTCATTCATAGCATTTGTAAGTTCAGCTTGACTAGATCTCATATCTGCCCTTATAGATTCTATATTTTCACTAATGCTTTTATCAAGCCTAGTTATTGGCGTTATGATTGCTACCCTGAAGTCTATCTCTGACATCTTGCTTATATCGATATCCATTAGATCTGTGGCAGAGGACATTATCTCTGGTTCTTTTCTTTGTTGGGAGTTCCTACTCCTAGTCATTCTGTTGAGGGATGGTTGAGGGAATATACAGAGTCCAAAATATCAACAAATATGTAAGTAAAATGCACCTTAGAAAAAATCCAAAGTTGTCAAAAGCTAGCATAGATACACCACCAAAGCCAAGATGATCCAAAACAATAAAAAAGAAATAAAAATGAAAAGAGAAAAAAAGGATGGGGGCAGGGAGAGAGATTATAATCTCTCAGGGTGACATAGCAGAGTGATCTGCCTGTTCCTGCTTGATTTTTGGTCTCTGTGTTAGAAGACACTATATCCCCAAATTGCAAAGAAATCAGAACTTACATATGTATCAATATAAAATTGAATACAGTGAAAAATGGGCTGGTATGGGGCATAAATCTATAAAACATATATGTGAAAAAATAAAAGTTAAGAAGTGACTTAAAAACATAGGTTGGGAAATATGAATCTGTTTGAAATGGAAGTAGGGTTAAAAAAATAATAAGAAAATAAACTAAAACAGAAATGCAAAATTTTAGTCTGACGTATAAGCAAGTCCTGAGGGAACACCTGGAACTCCCTATATTCTTTTCCCCTGGTGCTGGAGTTTTACAGTCCTGTGGGAAATAAGCCTATCATTCCCCTGTTCTTCCAGTCTGTCTTCTCGGGGAAGGGCCTGCTGCTTGGCTTCTCAGGTGTCTTTGCTTGGGGGAAGTTGCCCCATCACTTGTCAGGGGGATGGGCTTAATGTCAGCTGGTTGGCTCTGTGGCTTTTGTTCCCTGGTGTCTTTCAGCTTCTCTTTAGAGGGTCAGCAAACATGGCCGTGTGGGTATCTCAGGCCCAGAGCCATAATATAGTGGTTCCCCCCCTCCCCACAAATCCTCCAGTTCAAACTGTCTCCACCTCTGCACATACCAGACTCCACAGATTCATGCAATTCATGCCCCCTGCACCTCTCCTGGGGGGGAGTCATGGGGACCCATAAGCATCTCTGTGCTTTGTGACTTTGCAATTGCTAGCCGTCATGGGCTCAGTGTGCACCCTCTTCTGCAGCTTCCAAGCCACTCTGGGTGCTGCCCCAATGTCTTTTGAGGGTCACAATGCCCTGAGAGTTGTTGCCCAGTTGTGGGCATAGGCTCTTTTTGTGCCAAACCGCTGAATCCTGCCGCTCCATCTGGCTGCCCCTCTCCCAGGGGATTTATAGGGACCCACAGGTGTGTCTGTGCTTTGTGATTCCGTAACTGCCAGCGGCTGTGGGCTTGCTCGTGCACCCTCTTCTGCAGCTCTTAGGTCATACTGGTGCTGCCCCAGCATCCCTTGGTGGGCCACACCGCCCTGAGAGCTGTCCCTGTTGTGGGTGCAAGCCATTCTATATCTCCCCTAGGATGTTAGATGACAGCCCACACTTTCTAGTCCTTTTCAGGGTGGTCAGGCAGAGGGCGGTCTCCCTACCCACTTGGCTCGTGATTTATGGTGCCTGGAGCTGAAAGTCCCTTCTGGGCTCCCTGACCATAACCAGTCTCTCTGATCCACTGCTTGGGCACTCTATTAGTTTTGGACTCCCCCATTCTTTCTGAGTCTCCTGGAATCCTGAGAGCACAATGATCCACCTAGAATTCTGCCCTACTCACTCCCTGTGTCCTTTTCAGAAGGGGGTGTCTCTCACTAGAATAGATTTCCAAGGGTCCCAATTTTTTTGCTCTGGTATTATATCACTTTCTGGCAGCCAGCTAATGGAGGCTCCCTCCCCTTTCCACTTATCTTCGGATATTTCGCCTGAAGATTCAAAGTTTGGCACCTCCTACCTTGCAAAAAGTAGTCATTTTTCTGCTTGTTGAAATCCAGATAAATCTTCTTACATCTCAGGTTAAATTCGTGTATATTCAGAATAGTTTGCTAGATATCCAGCTAAATTTGAGGGACCAAATGAAACGAGGTCTCCTACTCTGCCACCATCTTGTCCCCCTCCCCCATTCTAATTTTTAGGAGGAAATATAAAGGACTACAAATAGTCAAGTCTTAATGAAGAAAACCAAAGCATGAGAACTTGCTATACCAGATTTCAAGATATTAAAGTTGATACTAACTAAGATGGTGTGGTATTGGTGCAAGGGTAGACAGGCAAATGGAATAGAAGTACTAGAAACGGATCTGTGCATGTACGATCACTTGATCTTTGACAAAAGTGGCATTGCAAAGCATTGGGAAATGGATGTTTTTATCAACTACTAGTGATAGAACAATTGGATATCTATGTGGAAAAATTAAATTTGATCCTTATCTCCAATCTTTCATGTGAAGCAATCTCAGATGGATTCTGCTTCTAAAAGTAAAAAGAATCATAATAAAGCTTTGTAAATGAATATAAGAGAACATCTTCATGTCTGCAGGGTCTGGGAAGATTTCTTAAAGGTTTTACATAAAACTAACTAGAAAGAAAAGGATTGATATATTTAAACAATCTACAAATAAGAACTGCTGTTTATAAAATGACTCTGTTAAAATAGTAAAAGCCCCGTCTCAGGCTGGAAGAAGATATTTATAATAAATATAATGGTCACAAGGAAAGGCAGGAAGATGGTGGAGTAGGAGGACCCTAGGCTTCCCTCGTCCCATGAACATGACTAGATAACTAAAATCATCATAAATACCCCAGAAATTGACCTGAAGATCGACAGAAAAAACTCCACAACTATAGGGAGAGAAGAGGCAACATCAAAGAAGGAAGGAAGTGTGGAGGTGTGGTTTAGGGGAGAAACAGATTGCAGGTGTTGCAGAAGGGAGAGAGCTGTAGTCATGGAGAAGGGCAAGAGAGAGAGGAACAAATAGAGGAATGAACAAAGAGAACATTTCCCCAAAGCCATTGCCTTGGAAAAGGAGAGCGATTGAAATTTTGTGAGTTCTTGGGGCGCCTGGGTGGCTCAGTCATTAAGCGTCTGCCTTCAGCTCAGGTCATGATCCCAGGGTTCTGGGATCGAGCCCCACATCGGGCTCCCTGCTCGGCGGGAAGCCTGCTTCTCCCTATCCCACTCCCCCTGCTTGTGTTCCCTCTCTCGCTGTCTTTCTCTGTCAACTAAATAAATAAAATCTTTAAAAAAAAAAGAAAAAAAGAAATTTTGTGAGTTCTTGCAACCAGCGGGGCTTAAAGCCTGGAGTTTTAAATGTCAGTGGGCTTGACTGGGAAACAGCCCAGAGGGCACTCTTCTGCTCTTGGAGAGAAAACAGGCAAACAACCACTGGGCAGAGATCATGGAAACAGTGATCTGAAGAGTGCCTGGGGCACACAGTGGGGACATTATTTGCTATTCTTGGCATGCTCCCTGAGAAGCAGGTTTCATGGAGACACATTTCCATGAACAACTAAGGTGGCTGGCATTATTTCATTCCTTAGTTCCTCAGCATAAACACAGAACCACCTGCAGGAAGCACAGCAGTGCCCACGCTGACTGCCTAACTTGCTTAAAGCAAGTCCCACCCACCTGAGCTCCAGTAAAACTGCCCTTCTCTGTCAAGCTTACCTCAGTCCCAGTGCTGTGGGCCCCTCCCCCAAGAGACCAGCAGAAACTCCTGACCACACCACTTCTCTGTACCAGAGTGTTTTTCAGGGCTTCAGTTCCAGTGGAGATGCTGACAAGTTTCATTTCACAAGCAGACCAGAACACACCCAGTAAAAACTTGCTACATTCCAAACACAGGAAAGGAGAGCCTCCGCAGATGACTGGCCTAAAGGATAGAGCAGCCAGAAGATGACAACAACAGAGCACACAGAGCACACACTGAAGAGACACTCCTTGAAGCACCATGCCCTGGGCACTACATGACCATTTCATCATAACACCATTATTTTCAGGAGCAGGAGACATAACCGGCTTTTCTAACACAAAGAAGGCAGCAGAGACTTAGACAAGATATGAAGACAGAGAAATTTATCCCAAATGAAGGAACAAGAGAAAACCACAGTCAGAGATCTATGTGAAAAATATATAAGTAACATGTCCGATGGAGAATTTAAAGCAGCAATCATTAAGGATACTCCCTGGGCTTCAGAAAATAATAGAAAACATCAGTGAGACCCTTACCACAGAGATAAGAGTTAAAAAAGAATCAATCAGAAATGAAGAGTGCAATAAATGAGATTAGAAACACACATGATGTAATGAACAGCAGGCTAGAAGAAGTAGATGAATGAATTAATGACCTAGATTGGACAAGTAAAGGAAACAATGAAGTCAAACAAAAGAGAAAAAGAATTATGCAAAATGAGAATAGAGTTAGGAAACTCAGTGGCTGCATCAAAAGTAATAACCTTCATACTACAGGAGTCCCAGAAGAAGCAGAGAAAAGGGGGCAGAAAACTTATTTGAAGAAATAATAGTTGACAACTTCCTTAATATGGGGAAAAAAGAGATCCAGATCCAGGAGGCACAGAGAACTCTCATCAAAATCAACAAAAGCAGGGGCGCCTGAGTGGCTCAGCCGTTAAGTGTCTGCCTTTGGCTCAGGTCATGATCCCAGGGTCCTGGGATTGAGCCCCACATAGAGCTCCCTGCTCGGTGGGAAGCCTGCTTATCCCTCTCCCACTCCCCCTGCTTGTGTTCCTGCTCGCTCTCTCTCTCGCTCTGTGTCAAATAAATAAATAAAATCTTAAAAAAAAAATCAACAAAAGCAGCCAACACCAAGACATATTGTAATTAAATTTGCAAAATATAGTGATAAAGAAAAAAATCTTAAAAGCAGCAAGACAAAAGAAGTCATTAGCTTACCAGGGAAAACCCATAAGGCTAGTTGGAGAATTTTCAAAAGAAACATGGCAAGCCAGAAGAAAGTGGCATGATATATTCCAAGTGCTGAATGGGAAAATTCTGCAGTCATGAATACGCTGTCCAGCATGGCTCTCATTCAGAATAGAAGGAGAGATAAAGCATTTCCCAGACAAACAAAAACTAAAGGAGTTTGTGATCACTAAACCAGCCCTGCAAGAAATATTAAGGGGGACACTGAATGGAAAGGAGAGTCCAAAAGTGGCAGTATAAAGTCAGGAAACACAAAAGCAGTAAAAGTGAATATTTCTTTAAAAAATGAGTCAAGGAACTCACAAAAAAGATATAAAATATAATAACATATACCAAAAATGTGGGAACAAGAGAAGAAAAGAATGGGTTCAAACTTAAATGACCATCAACTTAATATAGACTGCAATTTTCAGAGGAGGTTATATATAAACCTACTGGTAACCATATGTCAAAAACCACTAATAAGCATACAAAGGTAAAGAGAAAGGAATCCAAGTATGTCACTAAAGAAACTGAGCAAACCATGAGAAAGGCAAGAAAGGATCACAGAAAATCTCAAGAAACAACTACAAAACAAGTAATAAAATGGCAATAAATGCATGACTATCAATAATTACTTTGAATGCTAATAAACTAAATGCTCCAATCAAAAGACACAGCACATGGGCTCCTGGGTGACTCAGTCAGTTAAGTGTCTGCCTTCAGCTCAGGTCATGATCCCAGGGTCCTGGGATCAAGCCCCACATTGGGCTCCCTGCTCAGCAGGCAGTTTGCTTTTCCCTCTCCCTCTGCCCTCCCCCTGTCTGTGCTCTCTCTCTCTCCGTCTCTTGCATGCTTGCTCTCTCTCTCAAATAAATAAATAAAATCTTGAAAATAAAAAAAGACATAGTGTGTCAGAATGGATAAGACATCAACCACAATCTATATGCTGCCTATAAGAGACTCATTTTAGACCTAAGGACACCTGCAGACTGAAAGTGAGGGGATGGAGAAATACTTATCATGCAAATGGATATGAAACAAAAGCCAGAGTAGCAATACTTATATTGGACAAACTAGACTTTAAAACAGAGAATGTAATGAGACAATGAAGGACACTATATAAGAACAAAGGGGACAATCCAACAAGAAGATATAAAAATTGTAAATATTTATGCACCCAACATGGCAGTCCACAAATATATGAAACTATTAATAATAAACTTAGGGGAACTAATTGATAATACAGTAAAAGTAGGGAAGTTTAGCACGCCACTTGCATCAATGGACACATCATTTAAACAAAAAATCAACAAGGAAACAATAGCTATGAATGACACACTTGTCCAGATGGACTTAACAGATGTATTGAGAATATTCCATCCTGAAACAGCAGACTACACATTGTTTACAAGTGCACATGGAACATTCTCCAGAATAGATCACATATTATGTCATAAAATAAGCCCCAACAGATACATAAAGATTGAAATCATACCATGAACCTTTTCTGACCACAATGCTATGAAGCTAGAAATCAACAATTAAAAAAAAAAAATCTGGAAGACCACAAATACATGGAGGTTAAACAACATGCTACTAAACAATGAATGGATCAACCAAGAAATCAAAGAAATATAAAAGTACATGAAACATATGAAAATTAACACAGTACAGTCCAAAACCTTTGGGATAGAGCAAAAGCCATCGAAAGAGGGAAGTATATAGCATTACAGACCTACCTAAGGAAGCAAGAAAAATTTCAAATAGACAAACTAGCCTTACATTTAAAGCAACTAGAAAAAGAACAACTAATTAAGGACAGCAGAAGGAAGGAAATGATAAAGATTAGAGCAGAAATAAATAATATAGAAAATTTTAAAAAATACAATAGAACAGATCCATGGGTCCAGGAGCTGGTTCTTGAAAAAAATTAATGAAATTGTTAAACCCCTAGCCAGACTCATCAAAAAGAAAAGAGAATGGACCCAAATAAATAAAATCACAAATGAAAGAGGAGAGATCACAACCAACACTACAGAAAAACAATTATAAGAGAATATAATGAAAAACAATATGACAAATTGGACAACCTGGAAGAAATGGATAAATTCCCAGAAACATATAACCTAACCAAATTGAAAGGGAAAGACTAATAACCAGCAAAGAAATTGAATCAGTAATCAAAAATCTCCCAACAAACAAAAGTCCAGGACAAGAGAGGTTCACAGGTGAATTCCACCAAACATTTAAAGAAGAGTTAATACCTATTTTTCTCAAACTATTCCAAGAAATAGAAATGGAAGGAAAACTTCCAAATTCATTTTATGAGACAAGCATTCCCCTGATACCAAACCAGATAAGGACAGCACTTTAAAAAGATAACTAATTCTCAACAAAATACTAGCAAATTAAATCCAACAATATATATTATTTTTAATTTTATTTTATTATGTTAGTCTCCATACAATACATCATTAGTTTTTGATGTAGTGATCTATGATTTATTGTTTTTGTATAACACACAGTGCTCCATGCAGTACGTGCGCTCCTTAATACCCATCACTGGGTTAACCCATCCCCCCACCCTCCTCCCCTCTAAAACCCTCAGTTGGTTTCTCAGAGTCCATAGTCTCTCATGGTTCATCTCTCCCTCCGATTCCCCCCCTTCATTTTTCCCTTCCTTCTCCCAATGTCCTCCATGCTATTCCTTATGTTCCACAAATAAGTGAAACCATATGATAATTGACTTTCTGTGCTTGACTTACTTCACTTAGCATAATCTCCTCCAACAGTATCTCAAAAATCGTTCACCATGATCAAGCAGAATTTACTCCTGTGTTGCAAATGTGGATCAATATTCACAAATCAATCAATGTGATACATCACATTAATAAAAGAAAAGAACCATATGATCACTTCAGTAGATGCAGAAATAACATTTGACAAAGTACAACATCTATTCATGATAGAAAAAAAACCCTCACCAAAGTAAGGTTAGAGAGACCATTCCACAACATAATAAAGGCAATATGTGAAAAACTCACTGCTAATATCATCCTCAATAGGTAAAAACTGAGAGCTTTTCTTCTATGGTCAGGAACAAGACAGGAATGTCCACTCTCACCACTTTTATTCAACATATTACTGAAAGTTCTAACCACAGCAATCAGACAACACAAAGAAATAAAAGGCATCCAAATTGGCAAGGAAGAAGTAAAACTTACATTGTTTGCAGATGACATAATACTCTATATAGAAAACCTGAAAAACCCCACCAAAAAACTGTTAGAATTGATAATGGAATTCAGTAAAGTCACAGGATACAAAATCAATGTACAAATCTTTCATTTCTATACACCAATAAAAAAGCAGCAGAAAGATAAATCAAGGAATCAATCCCACTTATAATTGCACAAAAACCATGAGATACCTAGGAATAAACCTAATAGAAGGGGTGAAAATCCTCTACTCTGAAAACTATAAATCACTGATGAAAGTAATTGATGATGACACAAAGAAATGGAAAGACATTCCATGCTCATGGATTGGAAGAACAGATATTGTTACAATGGCTATACTACCCAAAGCAATCTACACATTTAATGCAATCACTATGAAAATACCAACCAATTTTTTCACAGAGCTAGAAAAAACAATTCTAAAATTTGTATGGAACCACAAATGACCCTGAATAGCCAAAGTAATCCTGAAAAACAAAAACAAACCTGGAGGCATCACAATTCCAACCAATTTTTTCACAGAGCTAGAAAAAACAATTCTAAAATTTGTATGGAACCACAAATGACCCTGAATAGCCAAAGTAATCCTGAAAAACAAAAACAAACCTGGAGGCATCACAATTCCAGATTTCAAGCTATATTACAAAGCTGTAGTCATCAAGACAGTATGGTACTGGCAGAGAAACAGACACATGGGTCAATGGAACAGAATAGAAAACCCAGAAATGGACCCACAATTATATGGTCAAGTAATCTTTGACAAAGCAGGGAAGAATATCCAGTGGGGGGAAAAAAAAAACAGTCACTTCAACAACTGGTGTTGGGAAAACTGGACAGCAATATGCAAAAGAATGAAATTAGACCACTTTCTTACACCATACAAAAAAATGCATTCAAAATGGATGAAAGACTTAAATGTGAGACAGGAAACCATTAAAATCCCAGAGAAGTACACAATCAGTAACCTCTTTGACATGGGCCATAGCAACTTCTTACTAGATATGTCTCCTGAGGCAAGGGAAAATAAACTAGTGGGACTTGATCAAAATAAAAACTTCTGCACAGCAAAGAAAACAATCAATAAAACTAAAAGGCAACCTACAGAATGGGAGAAGGCATTTACAAATGACATATCTGATAAATAGTTAGTAACCAAAATATATAAAGAACTTACAACACTCAACAGGCAATAAAACAAATAATCTAATTAAAATATGGGCAGAAGACAGGAATAGACATTATCCCAAGGCATACAGATGATCAGCAGACACATGAAAAGATATTCATTATCAATGATCATCTGGGAAAGAAAATCTAAAACTACAATGAGATATCACCTCACACCTGTCAGACTGGCTAAAATCAAAAACACAAAAAATAAAAGGTGTTGGTAAAGGTTTGGAGAATGGGGAACTCTCTTGCACCATTGGTGGGACAGCAAAGTGGTATAGCCAGTCTGGAAAACAGTATGGAGTTTCCTCAAAAAGTTAAAAATAAAACTACCCTATGATCCAGTAATTGCACTACTAGGTATTTACTCAAAGAATACAAAAATACTAATTTGCAGGGATACATATACCCCAGTATTTATAGCAGCATTATCTACAAGAGTCAAATTATTGAAATAGCCCAAAGTGTCAATACATAGATGAATGGATAAAGAAGATGTGGTATATATATATATACCATAGACTATTACTCAGCATAGAATAGAATGAAAACTTGCCATTTGCAATGACATGGATGGAACTAAGCAAAATATGTCAGTCAGAGAAAGACAAATACCATGTGTTTCCACTCATATGTGGAATTTGAGAAACAAAACAAATGAGCAAAGGGATAAAAAAAAGAGAGGGGGGGCAAACCAAGACACAGAATTTTAACTATAGAGAACAAACTGATGGTTACCAGAGGCGGGGTTGATGGATATGGGTTAAATAGGTGATGGGGATTAAAAATGGCACTTGTGATGAGTGCAGGGTGTTGTATGGAAGTGTTGAATCACTCTATTGTACACCTGAAACTAATATTATACTGTATGTTAACTCAGTGGAATTTAAATTAAAACTTAAAAAATTACGTGTCACAAGGCTGGTATTTGGAATAGAGACAAGATAAATAAATTTTTTAAAAATGGGGCAAAAGTTTTGCACAGATATTCCCCCAAATGAAACATCCAAAAAAGCAATTGATATATCAAAATGTGTATAACTTCTTAGTAAGCAGAGAAATGCAAATTAAAATCAAAATGAGAAAAACTATTCCTCACCATGTAGGAGAGCTAAAAGAGAAATACATGGTCCATAATGAGGATCCTGCAATACTCTACATGATGCTAGTCATATAATACTTGGAACATGACATTCAGTTCTGAGGACCACCCTCCACAGGAGAGAGAAATTGACAAACTGGAACATATTTAGAGGAGAGACCTTTGGACATTACAGCTTATTAAGACTAGTTTTTTTTTTTTTTTTAAAGACTGGTTAGAGAAACTGGAAATATAAACTTGGAGGAGAGAAGGCT
The DNA here is from genome assembly GCF_964656455.1 of Halichoerus grypus. NCBI lineage: Eukaryota > Metazoa > Chordata > Mammalia > Carnivora > Phocidae > Halichoerus > Halichoerus grypus. Next base: position 62,240,594 of record NC_135727.1, on the reverse strand, counting down.
TCCTATTGCAAATGCGTCACAAAAACAGAAATGAGTTTATGAATATGAATTATTAGTATCAAAGAAACATAAAAAGAAACAGTGCTCAGCTCAACCTCAAAAAAAATTCTAAAATTTTATGCTGAACAAAAACAGTATAGGGATGCCGCGGGAATTGTGAGTTCACTGTAATTGAAGCTGTTCACAAGTAATGCCTGGAGGACCACTTGTGGTGTTATTGTTAGGGTGTGGAGGAAGCTAGGGGATTAGAATGACCTCTAAGGTCCTTTTCAGACCTATGACTCCTTAAATTGTGGAATTATGGTGTGTGTGTGTGTGTGTGTGTGTGTAAGAAAGGGGTCTGAAAGCGGGCCTCGTTTTGGAAGAACTAATACCTGGAAAATCACCCTCCAACCTAGCCCATTACACCTCTTTCTGATAATAACTGAAGAGTATGAGGTTGACTCATACTCTTCTGGAATCAGTGACACCCAGTGAAAGATTAATGGGCCAGTAGCCCTTATTGCAAGTATCAGCAGGTTTTAGAAATAGTTGTTCTTGCCTGGAGTCCTGTTCAGTTCCCTGAGACCTTTTTGTGTTACTGCTTAGGGACAATGGGTAGAATAATGTTCTACTTCTTGGCTGGAATTCTGTACAGAGCTAATAAAAAATTTTATCTTTAAGTGTTGCTTTTTCAAGCACAGAACATTTATCTCCCATGGGTGTGTGGCACCTTGTAGCTGCTGCAATTATGGACATAACATCTTGGATGAGATCAAAACTCTGGACCCAGCACCTCCAAGACACCTTCTGGCAGCAAGTCCTAAAGTTGCTTCTTGCTGATGCACATCACTATGTACCCAGTGACTGAGACAGGCTTAGATCTCCTAAGCACAATGCTCTGTTTGTTTAACCTACTCTGTTTCCATTGCAGATACTGCCATTGATGGTGACACTTGGAGAGAACAACAGTAAGCCTTCCAAAGTACAGTATTTTTTTATTTAGATACATATGTGTTAATGTGTTGTCTATTAATAGAGAAAAGATATTATGTTCTTAGTCTTTCATCTGCCAGTGCAGACAGAAGTGTGGATACCAGAGCATCACTGAATAACATTGCTGGTGGTTTCATCCAACAATCAAGGCTCTTTGAACACCATTAAAAATATAGGCACTCTTATTTTGGAAACACCACTACACAGTGTATCAAAATTTTTAAAAAATTCAAATGTACCTATCTTCTTACTTAAATATAAATGTTAAATATAATATTATTAATATTTTAAAACTTTGTTTTTAAATTCAAAATTAGAACCAAGTAAATCATTAAATCATACTCGACAGTGATTTCTCTGCAACCATTATATATATAATATATATTGGTTATACATACATATTAGTTATATATATATATATATATATATATATATATATATAGCCACTTTTATATATATAACCCAATAAATATATACATTGGGACTTCTGCTACTGTAGGAGAAAAATCTAAATTCCAAATTGTTTTAATTGAAATGAAATATTGATGAATACTAAATGTAATATATAAAGAAGTTGACATGGTCATGTTTTGTATATATTTAATTAAGCATTTCTTTTTTTTATGTTATTTTAGTCACCATACAATACATCATTAGTTTTTGATGTGGTGATCCACGTTCCATTATTTCTGTGTAACACCCAGTGCTCCATGCAGTACGTGCCCTCCTTAATACCCATCACCGGGCTAACCAATGCCCCTTTCCCCCTCCCCTCTAAAACCCTGTTTGTTTCTCAGAGTCCATAGTCTCTCATGGTTCATCTCTCCCTCCAATTCCCCTGCCTCATTTTTCCCTTCCTTCTCCTAGTGTCCTCCATGCTATTCCTTATGTTCCACAAATAAGTGAAACCATATGATAATTGACTTTCTCTGCTTGACTTATTTCACTTAGCATAATCTCCTCCAGTCCCATCCATGTTGATGCAAAAGTAGGGTATTCATCCTTTCTGATGGCTGAGTAATATTCCATTGTATATATGGACCACATCTTCTTTATCCATTCATTCGTTGAAGGGCATTTCAGCTCTTTCCACAGTTTGGCTATTGCAGACATTGCTGCTATGAACATTGGGGTGCATAAGGCCCTTCTTTTCACTACACCTATGTCTTTGGGGTAAATACCCAGGAGTGCAATTGCTGGGTCATAGGGTACATCTATTTTTAATTTTTTGAGGAACCTCCACACTGTTTTCCAAAGAGGCTGTACCAACTTGCATTCCCACCAACAGTGTAAGAGGGTTCCTCTTTCTCCACAACCTCTCCAACATTTGTTGTTTCTTTCCCTGTCCATTTTTGCCCTTCTAACTGGTGTAAGGTGGTATCTCAATGTGGTTTTGATTTGATTTCCCTGATGGCTAATGCTGATAAACATTTTTTCATGTGTCTGTTAGCCATTTGTATGTCTTCTTTAAAGAAGTGTCTTTTCATATCTTCTGCCCATTTTTTGACTTGATTATTTGTTTTTTGGGTGTTCAGTTTGAGAAGTTCTTTATAGATCTTGGATACCAGCCCTTTATCTGTAGTGTCATTTGCAAATATCTTCTCCCATTCTCTGGGTAGCCTCTTTGTTTTGTTGACTGTTTCCTTTGCTGTGCAGAAGCTTTTTATCTTGATGAAGTCCCAAGAGTTCATTTTTGCTTTCGTTTCACTAGCTTTTGGAGATGTATCTTGAAAGAAGTGGCTGTGGGCGATGTCAAAGAGGTTACTGCCTATGTTCTCCTCTAGGATTTTGATGAATTCCTGTCTCATATTGAGGTCTTTCATCCATTTTGAGTTTATCTTTGTGTATGGTGTTAGAGAATGGTCGAGTTTCATTCTTCTGCATGTGGCTGTCCAGTTTTCCCAGCACCATTTTTTGAAGAGACTGTCTTTTTTCCATTGCATGTTTTTTCCTGCTTTGTCAAAGATTATTTGACCATAGAGTTGAGGGTCCATATCTGGGTTCTCTATTCTGTTCCATTGGTCTATATGTCTGCTTTTGTGCCAGTACCATGCTGTCTTGGTGATCACAGCTTTGTAATACAGCTTGAAATGGGGCAACGTGATGCCTCCAGCTTTGTTTTTCTTTTTCAACATTTCTTGGCGATTCGGAGTCTTTTCTGATTCCATACAAATTTTAGGATTGTTTGTTCCAGCACTTTGAAAAATGTCATTGGAATTTTGATCAGGATGGAATTGAAGGTATAGATTGGGTAGCATAGACATTTTAACAATGTTTATTCTTCCGAACCATGAGCATGGAATATTTTTCCATCTTTTTGTGTCTTCTTCAATTTCTTTCATGAGTGTTCTGTAGTTCCTAGAGTATAGATCCTTTACCTCTTTGGTTAGGTTTATTCTGAGGTATCTTATGGTTTTTGGGGCTATTGTAAATGGAATCATTTCCCTAATTTCTCTTTCTACAGTTGCGTTGCTAGTGTATAAGAAAGCAACTGATTTCTGTGCATTGATTTTGTATCCTGCCACATTACTGAATTGCTGGATGAGTTCTAGTAATTTTGGGGTGGAGTCTTTTGGGTTTTCCACATAAAGTATCATGTCGTCTGCAAAAAGAGAGAGTTTGACTTCTTCTTTGCCAATTTGAATACATTTTATTTCTTTTTGTTTTCTGATTGCTGTTGCTAGGACTTCTAGTACTATGCTGAACAATAGTGGTGAGAGTGGGCATCCTTGACGTTTTCCTGATCTTAAGGGAAAGGCTCTCAGCTTTTCCCCACTGAGGATGATATTCACTGTGGGATTTTCATAGATGGATTTTATGAACTTGAGGAATGTTCCCTCTATCCCTATACTCTGAAGAGTTTTAATCAGGAAAGGATGTTGTATTTTGTCAAATGCTTTTTCTGCATCAATTGAGAGGACCATATGTTTCTTCTCCCTCTTCTTATTAATGTGTTCTATCACATTGATTGATTTGTGAATGTTGAACCACCCTTGCATCCCGAGGATAATCCCACTTGGTCGTGGTGGATGATCCTTTTAATGTATTGTTGGATCCTATTAGCTAGGATTTTGTTGAGGATTTTGGAATCCATATTCCTCAAGGATATCGGTCTGAAATTCTCCTTTTTGAAGGGGTCTTTGCCTGGTTTGGGGATTAAGATAATGCTGGCCTCATAGAATGTGTTTGGAAGTTTTCCTTCTGTTTCTATTTTTTGAAACAGCTTCAGGAGAATAGGTATTATTTCTTCTTTGAATGTTTGATAGAATTCCCCAGGGAATCCATCAGGCCCTGGACTCTTGGTTTTTCGCAGGTTTTTGATCACTGCTTCAATCTCGTTACTGGTTATTGGCCTATTCAGGTTGTCAATTTCTTCCTGTTTCAGTCTTGGCAGCTTATACGTTTCCAGGAAGGCCTCCATTTCATCCAGATTGCTCAGCTTATTGGCATATAGCTGTTGATAATAATTTCTAATAATTGTTTCTATTTCCTTGGTGTTAGTCGTGATCTCTCCTCTCTCATTCATCATTTTATTAATTTGGGTCCTTTCTCTTTTCTTTTGGATAAGTCTGGCCAGTGGTTTATCGATCTTATGAATTCTTTCAAAGAACCAACTTCTAGTTTCGTTGATCTGATCTACTGTGTTTCTGGCTTCTAATTCATTGATCTCTGCTCTAATTTTAATTATTTTTGTTCTAATGCATGGCTTAGACATTGTTTGTTGCTTTTTCTCTAGTTCTTTAAGGTGTAGAGTTAGTTGGTGAATTTGGGATTTTTCTATTTTTTTTGAGCAAGGCTTGGATGGCTACGTATTTCCCCCTTAGGACTGCCTTTGCAGTATCCCATAGGTTTTGGACCGATGTGTTTTCGTTCTCATTGATTTCCATGAATTGTTTAAGTTTTTCTTTGATTTCCTGGTTGACCCAAACGTTCTTGTGCAGAGTGGTCTTTAGCTTCCAAGTGTTTGAATTTCTACCAAATTTTTTCTTGTGATTGAGTTCCAGTTTTAAAGCACTGTAGTCTGAGAATATACAGAAAATAATGTCAATCTTTTGGTATCGGTTGAGACCTGATTTGTGACCCAGTATGTGGTCTAATCTGGAGAAAGTTCCATGTGCACTCGAGAAGAAGGAGTATTCTGTTGTTTTAGGGTGGAATGTTCTGTATATATCTATGAGGTCCATCTGGTCCAATGTATCATTCAAAGCTTTTGTTTTCTTGTTGATTTTCTGCTTAGATGATCTGTCCATTGCTGAGAGTGGAGTATTGAGGTCTCCTACAATTAACGTATTGTTATCAATATGACTCTTTATTTTGGTTAACAGTTGGCTTATGAAAAAGAAAAAAAACAGTTGGCTTATGTAGATGGCTGCTCCTATGTTGGGGGCATAGATATTTACAATTTTTAGATCTTCTTGTTAGATAGACCCTTTAAGAATGATATAGTGTCCTTCTGTGTCTCTAATTACAGACTTATTTTAAAATCTAATTTTTCTGATATAAGAATTGCTACCCCAGCTTTCTTTTGAGGTCTGCTGGCATGGAAGATGGATCTCCATCACTTCACTTTCAGTCTGGATGTATCTTTAGGTTCAAAATGATTCTCTTGTAGGCAGCATATGGATGGGTCCTGTCTTTTTATCCAATTTGCAACCCTGTGCCATTTTATGGAAGCATTTAGGCCATTCACGTTGAGAGTGATTATTGAAAGATATGAATTAATTGTCATCATGTTGCCTGTGAAGACCTTGTTTTTATAGATTGTCCCTGTAAATTTCTGTTGTATATCACTCTTGGGGTCTTTCTCCTTTTATAGAACCCCCTTTAATATTTCTTGCAGGGCCAGCTTAGTGGTTACATATTCTTTCATTTTCTGCTGGTCTTGGAAGCTCTGCATCTCTCCATCCATTCTAAATGACAGCCTTGCCAGAGAAAGTATTCTTGGCTGCATGTTCTTCTCATTTAGTACCCTGAATATGTCTTGCCAGGCCTTTCTGGCTTGCCAGGTCTCTGCGGATAGGTCTGATGTTATTTTGATGTCCCTCCCTCTGTACGGAAGGAATCTCTTCCCCCTAACTGCCCTTAAGATGGTTTCCTTGGTTCTAAGATTTGCAAGTTTTACTATTACATGCCGGGGTGTTGGCCTGTTTTCCTTGATCTTGGGAGGGGTCCTCTCTGCCTCTAGGACACGAATGTTTGTTTCATTCCCCAGATTAGGGAAGTTCTCAGCTACGATTTGCTCAAATACATCTTCTAGTCCTCTCTCTCTCTCCACTCCCTCTGGGATTCCAATTATTCTGACATTGGAACGCTTCATGGTGTCACTTATTTCTCTGATCCTATTTTCATGGATTCTGAGTTGTTTTTCCCTGGCGTCCTCTTTTCCCTTTTTATCGATTATATTGTCTTCCAGGTCGCTTATTCGTTCTTCTGCCTCAATTACCCTAGCTGTTATATTATCTAGATTGGATTGGATCTCATTGATAGCATTGTTAATTTCTGCCAATTCAGCTTTCATTTCTGCCCTTAGAGACTCTATGTTGCCATTAATTGATTTCTCCATTCTAGCTATTGTCTTCACAATTGCTAGCTTGAGTTCTATCTCCGATATCTTGGTTATATCTGCATCCATTTATAAATCTGCTGCATAAGTCGTAATCTCTGAGTCTTTTCTATTTTGGGGGTTCCTCCTCCTAGTCATTCTGTTGATGGGTGGTTGAGGGAATGTATAGAGTCCAAATTATTGACCAGAACCCAAGCAAGATGCACCTGTTTTCTAGGGACCTTAGGGTTGCTGGCCTCTTATTTTCCCAGCCTGACTTCTGGGGGAGGGGCCTGCCGTGCTGTTAACTCAGGCAATCCTGTTTGGGTGGAGTTGCCCTGCCCCCGTGTGGTGGGGGATGGGCTCAGTGGGAATCAGTTTTTGTGGTTTTTGTTCTCTGGTGGCTTTCCCTGGTGGCTTTCCATGTCTCTTCTGTGAGTCAGAGCAGAATAGACCATTTCCAACCCTCTGCTTCAGAGCAGAGAGATCGCAATCTGTTGTTCAGTAAGTGCTCCAGGCCACACTCTCTCTGTTTCTTTCTGTGCTGCAATAAACTGCAGCGTCCTGGGTTGTGCACCCCTCCGCAGCACTCCCAGTCCTGCCTCCAGGTCGGGGCACATCTCTGCCCTTTGTGCTTCTAAAACCACCAGCCACTCCCAGTTTGCATGGGCGACCCTGCTGCTCTGGGTTTCCACCCCGGGGGCTGCCCTAAAGTCCTTTCCCCGCCGCTACCAGTCTGCAAGTCTGTGCCCGGTCCCCAGTGAGCAAGGCTGTTGCTCACCGGCGGTGTAGGATCCCCATGGACAGGCTCCCTCCTGCTGCTGTTTATCCTCCGATATCTGCCCGCAGAATCACGGCTCCCCGCTTCGTACCTCGAAACCAACCGCCTGCGATATTCTGTTTGTAGAGATCCAGATCTTCTTACATCTCAGGCTGATTTCGTGGGTGCTCAGAGTGGTCTGGTAGATATCCAGCTCAATTCCGGGGACCAGTTGAAATAGGGTCCCCTACTCCTCCGCCATCTTTCCTCAACCTCTAATTAAGCATTTCTTAATTGTGATTTTGTAGTCTTTTTCTATTATGGGGTAAATAATACTTTTAATTTCTCAACAGTTTAAAAATAGGAAATATTTCTGCTTCTAGCAATAATGGACTGGGTGATCTGGAACAACCTTTTTGCTAAAGGCAATTTAAAATTTTAGAAAATATCAAAGACCTAGGAAGAAAGTAAGGAATTACCAGTGTAAGAAATGGGGATGGATTACAACTCCATAAGACTCAGTGGTAAATTAGAACTGCTTTTGCCCAGGGGCCATTTGCTGAGCAAGAAAATGAAGCTTCTAGGCAGACCTTCTCTTTTGAAGATAACCCACCTGGAGACTCCTAACTCTGAGTGGGTTGTGAGAGCATAAGCAGTCTCCACTTGAGAGGGGAAAGTGCTGTTCTGAAGAAACAAGTATCAGTTAAGGCAAGGAGGTAGAAAGAACAGAGAAAAGGTTGAAGATACAGGAGATTTTTCTCATCATAAACAGAACCCCCAGTGAGTATAGTAAAAAAGGATTGGGTGGAAGGAAATATGGAGATTGAAAGTGAGGTAGAATTTCTGATTGGGAGATGTCTTCTAGCCCTTATCCTATGCAATATGTATGACCCATAACTACCAGAAATTATTAGACTCTTGTTATGGAACTCTTCCATGTGACAGATAGACTCAATTCTGTCTTATTCTATCTGTTCACTTGTTCCTACACCATATACCCCAATTCTACCACTGTATGTACAGCTCAATGAAACTGTCTTATACCCTCCAGCTCAGAAGTTGGCCTCTTACATTTTCTAGGTACAACTTAGGATCATTATACAAATGATCAGGCAGAAATAAGTCAGGATGATAAGCTACCTTCATCATTGTTAATTTCAGGGTGAATGTTACTGTGGTTCCCAGTCCACAGGACAGGAAAATCTTCCTTCAGGTTTTGATTTGGCAAAATGGGCATAATTTGCCAAATACATATACAGCCAATCCTCCTGCCTCTTAGTGGTCAACACATTCTATTTGGACCCATGTCCTCTTTTAAATTGAAAAAAATAAATAAAGGGGAAAAAAGAAAAACTCTTTATTTATTCTATATTCCCATATAATAGAATTTACATCTGTAGTTAACTGGATGGCAGAATAAGTAATGAGTTCAATGGACCTTATCTGAAACTCTCAGGAATGAGAAGATGGTTCTTGGTATTTATTTTAATTCAGAGGTATTACTCTAAATGAAAATTTCCCCAATCAATTTATGTATAAACACAATCTGTTGGCCCTTATTGACAACACTTTGTATACATGAGGGAGCCAACTTTACCAGTATTTTTATCCTAGAAATTAATATTATAGATTATATTAAACTTGCTCCTTACTATATTCAACCATCCCTGGAATGTGTATTCTAGAATAGTCATTTTTTGCTTCATTTTAATCTTATATAAAGCAGTTCCTAAAATCATTTTTTAATATAATTTGACTGGAAAGATTAAGGCCTGATTAAAGCAGATGGATCAAAGAATTTTCAGATCATATTTGTGACATATTGCCATAGGAAATCTACTTATTTATTAACCAAATGTTAAAATTTTTCAAATATTATAAAATAAATGCATGCTGTGTTCAGAAAACTTAGCAAACATTGTAAAGAATAAATGATTCAAAGATACCACTTTTAATACATTGATATAACCCCTTCTAAACCTAGTCAGAGATAGATGAGAGTGGGTATGAAGGGTTGAGAGAAGTGACAGGGAGGAAAAACGTAAATATATTTTAAAAATTTATCATAAGATACATACTATTTTGTAAATGACTGTTTTTCACTTAGAATATATTTTAAAAATTATCCCATGTCAGGAAATGTTATTCTATATGATTTTCAATGGTTTTAGATGATTCCATTTTATAGACATTCCAAAAGTTATTTAACCAGTTCTGCATTATTGGCCATGTTGCTTTTTTTTTTTTTTTTACTTATTCTACATTGTAGTTAACACTACAATATATGTTTATCAATAAATTTTTGCCCACATCTCTAATAATTTTTTTCAGAAAAAATTCCTAGATGTGGAATTGCTGGCATACTAGATAGGCACTCCAACCTATTGTCACAATGTTATAATTTGAGCCCAGCATTGCCCTGGTCTAGACTGGAAAGGCATGTTGATTTCCTTGAGGAACTATCTGATGTTACCCCAGTCACAAGAATGGGGCTATGGAGGTATGAGTGGAGATTTTTATGATAATGTTTGTAGATAATAGAGTCTAAGGACAGTTCTTAGCAGGTTTTTTTTTTTTTTTTATTTGCGAGAGAGAGAATGAAAGAGAGCACGAGAGGGAGGAGGGTCAGAGAGAGAAGCAGACTCCCTGCTGAGCAGGGAGCCCGATGTGGGACTCGATCCCAGGACTCCAGGATCATGACCTGAGCCGAAGGCAGTCGCTTAACCAACTGAGCCACCCAGGCGCCCCAGTTCTTAGCAGGTTTTACTCCCCTCTCCTCCCTCACTGATTTTCCTGATATAAGTCCCTAATGTTTAGCACTTTTCTGATATGGCAGGTAAGTCCTTACAAATGCTTCTCTCTCCCATATACCCTTTGCTGGGCCAGGTACTCATACTGATAATGGTGTCAGAATAAGTACAGCTCTACTTAAAATATACATCTTGGTTCCCTGTTTTAAATTTTTAGGCCAACTTCTGAGCTGGAGGGTATAAGACAGCTTCATTGAGCTGTACATACAGTGGTAGAATTGGGGTATATGGTGTAGGAACAGGTGAACAGATAGAATAAGACAGAATTGAGTCTATCTGTCACATGGAAGAGTTCCATAACAAGAGTCTAATAATTTCTGGTAGATATGGGTCATACATATTGCATAGGATAAGGGCTAGAAGACATCTCCCAATCAGAAATTCTACCTCACTTTCAATTTCCGTATTTCCTTCCACCCAATCCTTTTTACTATACTCACTGGGGGTTCACTTGAAAACAATTTGGAATTTAGACTTTTCTTCTACAGTAGCAGAATTCCCAAATATATATAATGGTTGCAGAGAAATCACTATCAAGCATGATTTAATGAATTACTTGGCGCTAAGTAATTTTGAACTTTAAAAAAAGTTATAAAATATTAATAATATTTTATTTAACATTTATAAGTAGAGGATGGGTACATTTGAATTTTTTTTAATTTTGATACACTGTGTAGTGGTGTTTCCAAAATAAGAGTGCCTAGGGTATAAGGATGTGGGGGGAAAGTGAAGAATGAGACAGAAAGAGCAAAGGCATGAAAATGAGAATAAATATGGTGATTGCAATGGAGAGTCAATAATGATTATGCAGGGGAGTTAGCTTGGAGGATCAATGGGTAAGACTATGGATAGTGTAGGGTAGAATCATGGAAGGAGATCCTTAGAATCATAATTTTGGTTTGGTTTTATAGTCAATGAAGAGTTATCCAAAGTATTTCAGACTACATTGTCTTTAATGATATATGAAAGTAATGTTTTATGAGGAAAAATAGCTAACAATTATTGAGTACTTTCCCTGTTCCAGGCAATGTGAAACAGTGATGGTTAAGAGGGTAGCCTTTGAAGTTGGTTGGACTTGAGGTAGAGTCCTGACTCTGGAATTTACCAGCTATAAGACATTGGGAAAATTACTTATTTTCCTGAGTCTCAGTTTCTTCATCTGTAAAATTGTTGTAATAACATACATCTCTCAAGGTTGTTGTATGAATCACATAGATTGAAGAAGGGAGAACCTGTGAACAGAGAACAGTCAAGAAGGTATTACAATTATTGAACCTAGACAAAGGTGATTACACCACAAGAATGGAAAGGGAGGGAAAACTGCAAAGTAAAAGTAAAGAAGTAGGACAGGTGACTGACTCCATAACTTCACTCTCATTCATCCTGAAAGTTTCTTATTTCTGTTCATTTGACATAATCTGGGAAAATGAAATTACACTCTGAAGTATAGGATCTGTTCATCATTTCAACATCCCTGCAATGTATAATTCAAACTCCCTTTCTTCAGTCAGTTAAAAAACAAATAAAACAAAACAAAAATCATTCACTTTCTATACTGTATTTTCAATTTTTTATTGTTTGCAATTTCTTCCTCCATTATTGAGTTTGCCAGTCAGGTCTCCTGAAAATTTTCACAGAGACAGGATTCCCTATCATAACAAAAAGTAAAACTCAAAAAGAAAACCAGTCCTGCCGTTTCTGGGCTTAGGGAGACCTGAAAATTTACTTAAATCTTCTGTGGCATTGCTCACTTCTTCAGTGCCTAATTTCTGCTACCAACTAACATCAGAATAATCATTACATAATAGGAGTCTTAAAATGCACAAGGCTTTGAAGGCATGGGCTTTCTTACTAGTGTTTGGATTCACCATAGTCTTCTTTCAAGGAAGATCTGCCTTCTTATTTGCATACATTTCTGAGCAGGAAGTTATGCGCAGAACTTTCAGTTTCTGTGGGAATATGTCCTTCATTCTAATATAATTTAATTCAGTGCTCCCTTTTGCTTTTTCTTTCTCCTCTACCTCTTCTTGGGGAGAGAATAGTCAAAAATAAATGTTTCAACAGATCTCGCGGTGCTATTCGAGATTCCCTATTTAAAAAAAATAGAAATGATGCAAAGCAGCCTGTGTTTTCCAGGCTTTGGGGCTGGGACTGCAGTGTTCTGAGCTCAGTGAAAGCAGTCAAGGGAGGAGGCGGGACTCCGGCGAGTTCCCCTTCCACCTTCCCCCACCCTTCTCTTCCCACCTCTCTTCCACCTCTAGCTGGATTTCAGCCTTTGCTGCAGCTGCTCTCTAGCCTCTAGCCCTTTGCAGGACCCAAACAACAGCGGCCTTTGTTCCCAGGATGGTGATCCGTGTGTATATTGCATCTTCCTCTGGTTCTACAGCGGTAAGGAGGGTGGGGAGACCACCTTTGTTTTCCTACACACCAATCTCCTGCTGCCCCAGAACCCTTAAATTGCAGAAGTTCATCTGGGCAGCTGCTACCTCAGAAGGCACACGCGTCTTCCATCCGTCCTCCCCTTCTCTTTCTTTCCTTTGTTGCTTCGATTTCATTTTCCCATGGAGTTTAGCCTTTTGTTTGCCTTATGATGTTAAGATCACATTTCTTCTCGGAAGGAGAAAAAAAGCTACTGAGTTTTGGTAGATGGGAGATGGTGGTATAAGGTCTTTAAGGTTGTGGAAGAAGTGAAGTAAAATCACACACTGGTGAGTTTCAGGAGTGGAAAATTTGACATTTGTGCTCTAGGTATGAGACGAAGGGCAGGCGTGCACTTCTGTAAGGATGTAAAACATGTGCTAACTGATGACAATTGAGTGGAGGCCTACTAGGCATTGTGATTATTTTTGAAGTGAGGCCCCCTTTAATTAGAGTTATTTTGCCAGTGTGTAGGAGAGGGTGTTCAAATTCAGCCTAAAGAGTGTTAGAACTAGACTGAATGGGAGGGGAATTGGGGAACAATGATGCAAAGTTGCGGGGTTTTTTAAAAACGTGACAAGGGACCTGTTTTTTCTTTCCATAGTGTCCCTTATTTTGACTTTTTCTTTTTTTCCCCCAAAGATTTTACTTCTAACAGTTTCTAACTGCTTCAGATATATTGAGAACTAAAAAGGCAACTAACAAGTAAATGGCTTCTTGTGTAGTGGCAAACTCCAGTTGCTGCTTCTTCAAATGATAGGACATTTCCCCTCTGGATTCATGTGCTTTTAATTTAAAGTAACAATTCTTCAGAAGCTGTGGGAGACAATAGGATAAAGTGGAGTGAAACCTGAGTGTATATCCATGATAAATGAAAGTGCCTGTTTTTCACAACTCAAGAGAAAAGCTAACAGTAGCAGGAGTAGAATATGTGACTTCCGGATGTAGGACATAGTAACCGCCTCATCTTCTGAGCTTTAGAGCAGCAGCTAGTCCATGTTTTTACTGTTTGTTTTGTTTTATTTACCCCTTAAGTGGGTTTGGGATAAAACTGAAGGTTATGTGAAATCACAAGGACCTTGAACTTTGAACTTTGTCTTCTCTGGACACCATGTGTGGGTGTATTTAAACAGTTTTCCTACAGAATACTTTATATTTTTTGAGCAAGTTTAGTTTGAAAACATAAAACTTTTCACATTGCCTTTGAACCTTACTTCATGAGCTACTTGCCTTATTATTATCCACATATATTAATTCTGATATTTCAAAGTAATATTTGAGTTGCTCAGAGTCTCAAGTCCAACACAGTAATTGTAAAATTTTAAAGACCAGCTTAATAACTTTAGTTAAATTCCTAATTAGACTGAACAGATCAGGAAGTTAGTTTCATTTTGGGTGATATGCAATTCCGATACTACTATTTATTCTTTGCTTTCTTGCTCTCCCACCCCTCCCCCAAAAGCAGATTAAAAAAGAAACTCCTTTCAGAATTTCTATTAATGAACAATTGTACCTCTCTCTTTGTTAAGACTTAAGTTTCTAAGAGCCTTAAAAAAATGACTGCTGTCTCTTATTATGTACGTTGTTGGACTGGATTGCTGAAGACTATACAAATAGGGAATATTTATGCTATTTTTGTTTTATTTCAATTTTTTCTTATGAGTAATTAGAGATTTGTGTGTTGTTTCAGTAATTATAGTTTTTATAAGTATGTTATCAAAATTATACATATTGCCAAAATACTTATTTTTAAAAAAAAGCATGGGTACTTTTGAATAGTACTAAAACAGTATAAAGTGAATATACTTCATTTATAACATAAATAAGGACTATTCAGTTTGCAATACTAAATTTTTTTCATTAAGATTGCTACCATAGAGTTTTTAACACAGGATTTAGAAATTTGGGGGCAAAAATCTTAATGGGAACCCAACAATTGCTCAAAGTGAGATAGTCTTATAAGTTACTAAGTGCAGTTCTCTGAAGAGCATTTAAAAGAAAGCTTTTGGTTTTGGATTTTTAATCTCTCACTGTTTTCTGACCCCTTCTAATGGTTGTTATAAAAATAACCAATATTAGATGTTTTATCAGGCAGAGGAGAATCTATGATAAGTCCAAAACAATATTAACTTATTCTGTTTTTATTTCAAGACTCCTTTTCCCTCATAGCCTGATTTAAAAAAAAAAAAAAAAAAGTTTTCAAGTGTTTACTCAACTCTGCCCCAATACAGGTAGCCCTTTCTTCTCAAAAGTTTAGAAATGAAAGCAAGTAGGTTGGTTTTTGCAATGGATTTATTGAAAGTAATAATAATAATAATAATAATAATAGGGACACTTAAGTGTATCAGGTACTATCTCATTTTTTTTCTTGACAATTTCTAGTCCTGTGAATTAAGTTTTATGATTATCTCTGTTTTTAAGATAAGGAAATACAAGTTCAGAAAGGTTAAACAACTTTCTCAAGGTCACATAACTTGGAAGCCACAGAACTTGAACCCAACACAAGCTGTTTGAATACAGTAACATGTATTTAACCACCAAGAAATACATTGTCCCAGTGATTCAGGTAAAGGAGGCATGAGAAGATAAATGTGAACATGAGGTGAGAGGTACAGAAATGATTATGCCCTGTATGTGGAAGAATTGCCTGAGCATATACATATACAGGGATTAGAAAAATGAGGAGTTTATGTCGAAGAGGGATAGTATGTCTAAAGTTGAATGTCAGTAATTGGGGTAAATGATTGTTCACTCAAGGCCGGTGAGATAGAGAATGAGATAGAGACATGCCCATTTGGAACTGTTTTTTATAGGTCAAGGTATAGAAATTCAGGCCTTAATACTGTTTCTTTTTATGGAAACCATTTAGCAGGAATGCAATTCCAAAGTTGTCTGTCTAAAGGAGATGACTTCTGCCTGTTCAGAACTGTTTGTGCATGTCTTGACCGACTGTAACACAGAAGTATACAGTTTTTTTGGTTGAGATTGTAATGCCCTATAAATTTATATTTAATGGAAAAGGAATAGTAAACACAGACCCTGTGTAACTTAATAAATTTCAATAACTTTTAACACAAATCAACATTGGCCTTTGATGAGAATTGCTAGAGTGATGATTGCTTGGAAAATTTTGACTGGTTTGGGAGGATTTTTTCTCATACTTCTTTTCCCTGGACCCATAACAATCTCCATTTTATGGTCTCTATGCATTCTAGGTATGCTTGGTGTAGAAATGTTAAGAATGTGGTAGATAGATGGTTTCTGAGGGTTTTACTTATGAAGTGATTTTTTAAAAATGATCTCTTTTATGACTGCTAAAACATAAATTATTATCCATGTAAGAAATGAAATATATATAATTTTTCTTTATGGCTGTATTCACTACACAAGTTATAAAAACAAGTAAATAAATGCTTGTGATTGTCAAAGCATGAGTCACTAGTCACAGTATTTTTTTTTTTCATTTGGATAATATAGATGTGGAATAATAAACTACAGTTCTTCATATAAGATTCTCAAGTCATTGTTTTTTAGGTGACAGAGTATTTTGCTGCTCCTACTCTGCATTTATAAATTGAACATTGATTTGATGTATGCTATGGTCTTTGTTATAGCTGTCAAGATTTGTTCGGATGCTGTTTAAAGGTATTCATAAACTACTTAAAAGAACAAAATCAGAAACTGTTCATCATATGAATGTTTGGACATACTTTTTTATGCTCTGAACAGTGGAAAATGACAGCATTCACTTGGCAAATGCAGGAACTCAATATCAGTGCTTTCAACTTGCTGCCTTATATTTGATGACCAACTTCCTAAATTTCACAGCAACAATGGCAAAGTTTCTGGAATAATTTGGCCCAACTTAAAGAGGCTTGGAAAACACAATTATCAGCAATGATGATTCTTGAGCATTTAAAAGTCAAATGGTTGGGGCACCTGGGTGGCTCAGTCATTAAGTGTCTGCCTTCGGCTCAGGTCATGATCCCAGGGTCCTGGGATCGAGCTCCGCATCGGGCTCCCTGCTCAGCGGGAAGCCTGCTTCTCCCTCTCCCACTCCCCCTGCTTGTGTTCCCTCTCTTACTCTGTCTCTCTCTGTCAAATAAATAAAATCTTTAAAAAAAAAAAATAAAAGTCAAATGGTTTTAAGGAAGAATGTATTTTGGAAATTTAGTATAAATTTAGATTTATGATCTGGTAGAAGAGAAAGATAAGATGGATTTATCTCTAGCTCAAAGACTAGTTTCTCTATTGAGGAGGAGTTTTGATCAATACACCATAAGGTCAGTTCTCCCCTGGATTGGCCTGGGAAAAAAAAAATAAATTGAAGCCCCAGACACATTTAGGTCAAATGTTCTAATTCTCTGTAGTTAATCTCTAAATTCTTCTCTAGGGGTGCCTGGGTGGCTCAGTCGTTAAGCATCTGCCTTCGGCTCAGGTCATGATCCCAGGGTCCTGGGATCGAGCCCCGCATCGGGCTGCCTGCTCTGCGGGAAGCCTGCTTCTCCCTCTCCCACTCCCCCTGCTTGTGTTTCCTCTCTTGCTGTGTCTCTCTCTGTCAAATAAATAAATAAATAAATCTTTAAAAAAATAAAAAAAATAAATTCTCTAAAATACACATTGCACAAACATATATCTTTTAGAGAAATATTTTCTGCTAATTAACCGAATTATCAAGGGTGAATGTAATATTTCATTCCTTACTGATAAACATATTGAGAATCTGTTGGTTACTATGACCATCTGTTTGCTTTCAGTTCTGCTTTGTAGTCCACCGGAAGGCCTTTTAAACCTAGTACTTAATGACTTCCTCCAATCCAGACCAAGATTAAACAAATGTATAATTAGAGAGAAGGGGCAGTTCACTTATGATGACTGTTTTTATTAATATGAGAGGCAAAGCTGACATTTTACACTTGGACAGTTTAGCAAAATTCTAAGCAAAGGGATTATTTGCTAGCCCAGTCCCTCACATTTTGGCTTTATCAGGTTGTTTTAAGTTTTGCAGATGCCAGAACATAAGGCAAAGGTTAAATATAAGTTAAAAAATATCATGACAAATTCAAAGATTGTATATTTAAAAGTATTTAGTGTCGGTGTTGTTAAATATTTTTGTTTTATTACTCATTCATTAACATGATTAATCAAGATTTGACTCCAGTAATAGTAAAAGCTAACATTTATTTATGCATCATATGTATACCAGGCACTGTGCCCAGTGCTTTATGTACATTATCTTAATTAGCTTAATCTTTATATTAACACTGTGATATAAGTACTATTATTAGATCTATTTCATTAAATTGGAGGGAGATCTCTAAGACCCAGAAACATTACTGCTCAAGACCAAAGAGTTACAAATGACAGTACTGGGATTAGAACCCAAGTTGTTCTGGGGGCACCTGGATGGCTCAGTTCTTGATCTCAGCTCAGGTTTTGATCTCAGGGTCATGAGTTCAAGCTCCATGTTGGGCTCCATGTGGAGTGTGGAGCCTGCTTAAAAAGAAAAAAGAAAGAAAGAACCCAAGTTGTTCTGACTCCAGAGTCTACTCCTAAACTGTGTTATTTACACATCTGCATAGTGTATAGGTATTAAACAAGAATTATGTCAGTAGTACATTAAAATATTGTCATGTGACTGTGAAACTATAATTGCCATTTAAAACTGGATGATGCCTGAAAAGAAAGAAAAAGACTAGATGATGCCTAACCAGGCAAATGTGTCTTCATCCATAATCTGTACATGAGAGTTAGGTGGAACTGGGGAAAGTAAGTGGGGTGGTTAGTAGCATCAATTTCAGATATATTTTAGTTCTTTTTTTGTTAATAAAATTGCCTAACCAAGGGCAGATTTTTAAATAGCATGTGTGCTATGTATTGAACTCTTATGACTTTGATTCTCTTCCCTGAAAAGTATTTTGATGTTGCTATAGGCCAACACAATTCAAAGGTGGCTTTTCATGATTCTGTAAATCTTCTAAATTCATTAGTAAGGCAGTACTGCTATGACTTGGATTCTAGTCTTTGAGTTCTGTCCCTTTGGCTTAGTCCTTTCTGGAAATGAGACCTTATCAGAGTTGGAATTAAAGCCATACATTTTTGCTTCGGGGATTTCCAACAGTGAGTCAAGACAAATAGTACTTTACCTTTTAAATACCAGAGAATATTTATCTCAGTTAACAGTTATAATATGAGAAAATTTTGTCTATTTTACCACTACCACTTAGCCAATTATTTTCATCATTAAGTGCAGCATATTTCTCGATGTTAAAATTAAAAGTAAATACATACTTAATAGTAGTTGCATGAAAAAATAGTAGCTGCATGATATCACAAACCATTCTGTGCAGCGTGATATTTCAAAGTTGATTTAGAAGGAAGATGAGCATAGACAATTACATAATATATTAAAAATATGATAAATCATCTCACTTTAATTTCTCAGGCAAATACTTTGTCAGTGAGCAGGGATAGTGGTAAGAACTTTACATATATCACTGAATTCTTGTGAATGAATTCAGTAATCTTGCTCTGTCCATTTTTAAGAAGAGGAAACAGACTCAGAGAGCTAACAAAGCACCCCCCCCCCAGGTTTGTCTGATGCCAGAGCCTTAACAATTACGCTCTTTGACCTTCTGGTTGATATTTCTTGATTATCCACTTGTGAATGTGGCTCTGAAACTAATTTAAAAGTCATTGCAAAATTGCTTTTCTGATAAACTTGGAAAATCATGAAAAGTACTTCTTAATTGTTTTATAGCTGTTAACAAGAATAATTCCAGTGGCCTAGTATATCATGTAGAGAACTTAGAACTCTTCAGGGGCACCTGGGTGGCTTAGTCAGTTAAGTGTTTGGACTCTTGATTTTGGCTCAGGTCATGATCTCAGAGTTGTGAGATTGAGCCCTGCATCCGACTCTGCACTGGATGTGGAGCCTGCTTAAGTGTCTCTCTCTCCCTCTTCCTCTGCCAACCCCCCACCTCTCTCCCTATCTAAAAAAAAAAGTTCTTCAGAGCAGACAATCAAAGTCATAATAGCTCAATATATACTATTACTTAGAATGCAGAATATGTGCTTTTATCCCAATATAAGAAAAATACTTGCATAAGGCAGTCTAACTAATAGTAGATGAGACAAACTGTTTTTAGAAGGGGTTTTAAGCTTTTAGCTACAGCATGTAACCTTAGGGTGTGGCATGTGTAATTGCTTGTTGCCTATGTGATCTGTAGGTCACTAAACCTTTCTTTGCTTCTCGTAACCCTCACAAATGGAATATAAATGACATAAAATGAGAGTATCATGGAAGAAAGCTTCTATAAGTGTTGTTTTAGAAATCTATTACTGAAAATTACAGAATTTGATTTCACACTTCCAGAAACCTAAACATAATTGGTCTTGTGAATCAGCTATTTTGAACTCAAAATATGCAGTGGTTGGGGTAAGGCTTTTTCAGTAAATTTCTACTTAAAAATTTAGGAATATTAAATTTAAATCTTCTAAGAAATGTTGAGAGGACAATCAGGGGTGGTGGTGGTAATATAGAGAGTCGGCCAGGTGACAAGACAAAGACCTGGTAAATTTTAAAGGAAATAAGTAGGAAGTGTGTCAAGATCCAGAATAAGGCCAATTCTATACCAGAGTTGGAATTTATGTGAATTTTTTAAAAGAAAAGCTTGTTGAAAGGCAAAAACAAAAATACTATGAGGAAACTGTGACTAAACATCGACTTATTGTCCAGTTGCATTAGGACTTACGATTACATTTTGAAGTTTAAATTAAATAATAATATTTGTTTGGTATGTGTTTTATATCCCCTTAAAAATGGTATGGTTATGATCAGACTCTGCATGGGGGCTTTAAGAGAGTTTATATATCTCACTTGGAATTCAATCTGATTCTACCAAAATGTTGACCTCAACAACTAAAACTATACAACCCAGGGAAATCTTATACTGCCCAAATGTCAGGGACTGTTCTGGAGAGATCCCACCAGCCACACAGTATGTGTGTACTTTTGAAAGTCAGTGACTCTAGATTTCATGAGAAGTAATGCACTATATGATGCTTTAAAACACAAAACATCTAACACAATCTTATCTAAATAATTTATGTCTAGATGACCAAGTAGATTTTTTATAAATTAATATCAAATTACTTTTTGAAAATCACTCATTTATAAGGATGGATTTGATTTTTTTAATACATAATGGGGTTGGATAAAGAAATATTAGAATTATACTTTTAGGATAATGTGTAAAACTAGGGAAACAGTACATAAGTATATTATTGCTTGGAATATATAGAGAACATTTAAAAAGGGGCTACTGATACAACAATTAGATACCTTATTGTGCAGTAGCTCATGTTAAGAGATTCTGGGGGAACAAAAAAGCAAAATCTGAATTCTTGGGTTGTCAAAACATGAATTGCTCCAACAAACAATCATAAGGAAAAGTAGGTAGACTGTCTCTTAATGAGTGAGAAATTATGACTTAATTCTATACCCACACTTGCAAAAAGGACTATCATTTGATACCATTAGAAGTTTTCTTGAAAATATTTGAAGTTGGAAGGGTAGGCATTAATTTATGTGCCTACTTTGCTTTTGTTTTCATAAAAATGTATAGCAACTTTTTTTAAAGTTTAAATTCAATTATCCAACATATAGTACATCATTAGTTTCAAGATGTAGAGTTCAGTAATTCATCAGTTGTGTATAACACCCATTGCTCATAACATTACATGCCCTCCTTAATGCCCATCACCCAATTACCCATCCCCCACCCACCTCCCCTCCAGCAACCCTCAGTTTGTTTCCTACAGTTAAGAGTTTCTCATGGTTTTTCTCCCTCTCTGATGACTTCCCGTATAGTTTTCCCTCTCTTACCCTATGATCTTCTGCACTGTTTCTTGTATTCTACATATGAGTGAAATCATATGATAATTTTCTTTCTCTGGTTGACTTATTTCGCTCAGCATAATCCCCTCCAGTTCCATCCATGTCAGTGCAAATGGTGGGTATTCATCCTTTCTGATGGCTGAGTAATATTCCATTGTATATATATACCACATCTTCTTTTTTCATTCATTTATTGATGGACATCTGGGCTCTTTCCACAGATTAGCTATTGTGGACATTGCTGCTATAAACATTAGGGTATAGGTGCCCCTTTGGATCACTACATTTGTATCTTTGAGGTAAATACCTAGTAGTGCAATTGCTGGGTCCTGGGTAGCTCCATTTTTAACTTCTTGAGAAACCTCCATACTGTTTTCCAGAGTGGCTGTATGAGCTTGCATTCCCACCAACAGTTTAAGAGGGTTCCCCTTTCTCTGCATCTTCGCCAACATTTGTTGTTTCCTGACTTGTTAATTTTAGCCATTCTGACTGCTGTGATGTGGTATCTCATTGTGGTTTTGATCTGTATTTCACTGATGCCAAGGGATATGGAGCATTTTTTCATGTGTCTGTTGGCCATTTGTATGTCTTTCTTTATAGATCGTGGATACTAGCCCTTTATCTGATATGCCATTTGCAAACATCTTCTCCCATTCCTTAGGTTGCCTCTTAGATTTGTTGACTGTTTCCTTTGCTGTGCAGAAGCTTTTTATCTTGATGAAATCCCAATAGGTCATTTTACTTTTGTTTCCCTTGCCTCTGGAGATGTGTCTAACAAGAAGTTGCTGTGGCTGAAGTGGAACAGGTTGCTGTCTGTGTTCTCCTATAAGATTTTGATAGATTCCTGTCTCACATTTAGGTCCTATCCATTTTGAGTTTATCTTTGCATGTGGTGTGAGAAAATGGACCAGTTTCATTCTTCTACATGGGCCGTCCAGTTTTCCCAAAACCATTTGTTGAAGTGACTGTCTTTTTTCCATTGGATATTCTTTCCTCCTTTGTCAGAGATTAGTTGACCATAGAGTTGAGGGTCCATATCTGGGTTCTCTATTCTCTTTCATTGATCTATGTGTCTGTTTTTGTTCCAATAGCAAAGTATCTTGATGATTACAACTTTGTAATATAGCTTGAAGTCCAGTATTGTGATGCCACCAGCTTTGGTTTTCTTTTTCAACATTCTTCTGGCTATTCGGGGTCTTTTCTGGTTCCATACAAATTTTAGGATTATTTGGCAACCTTCATTTCATATGATTAACAATGAGCCCTTATTCTGTTTAAAAGCATATGATAAAAATGACAGATGGCATGTTGTTGTATAAAATAGGATTAAACTTCTTTTCTAAACATTTTTCTCAATCTATAAAGATTGTCTCTACCACAGTAATTGTTTTAAGTCATACAAGGTGGGTTTTTGTACATAAAAGAACAGATTTTGAGGCCAAGTCAGTGTTTTTACAGTTTATGTCTTAGCTTTCCTCCTCTCAGAATGATGGGCCTATTAGGAAAACAGGATGCATTGAAAGGCGAATCCTCTTACACTGTTGGTGGGAATGCAAGCTGGTACAGCCACTCTGGAAAACAGTATGGAGGTTCCTCAAAAAGTTAAAAATAGAGCTATCCTATGACCCAGCAATTGCACTACTAGGTATTTACCCAAAGAATATAAAAATACTAATTCAAAGGGATACATGTACCCCAATGTTTACAGCAGCATTATCTGCGCTAGCTAAATTATGGAAAATTCAACGGAGATAACAACTTACCTACTTTCTCCACCAGATCATGAGCTTCTTACTGTCCAGAATATGCTCATACATGGTAAGTTTCCAAATAAATATTTGTTGATGTATGAATGGATGACATGTTTAAATTCATGTTCAAACATGTCATTCAAATGGAGATCTGCAGTTACTAGTGGGAAATGTGTGACTAGAACTTGAGAAAGATGGTGGCTGGAGAATAGATTTTAGACTCATTCAGAAAGAAGCACTTGAAGCCATAGGAAAGAATGAGCTCACTTGAAGGGAGGAATTATAGAGTGAAATGAGAAGAGGGCTGAGAACATGGACAGTATATTAGTGGATATTCACATTTAGGATGGTGTGAAAGGAAGCAGTTGCAACAGGAAACAGGAAGATTCATTAAGAGAGATCAGAGTGGCGTCCTTTAGTAGAAACTGGAGTACCGATTTAAAAAGGTTATTGAATTCAAAATAAAGAAATCAGTAATGATTTTGGCAATAGCAGTTTCAGTGGAATGGTGAGGACAGAAACCTGTTTAGAAAGTGTAAAGAAATGCATTATATAATGAGGAAGAGGTGAGTAGGTAGACTATTTGAGTAGTTTGATAAAAGGAAAAAAGATAGTTGAAAAGAATCAAAATAACATTATTTTAGAGCTATTAAAATAGAACAAAACTAAGTGAACTGGAATTTTGCCTGAAAAGTCCTATTTGTCAGTTTTCCCAGCCTATATTTATAAGAACATTGTTGGGTTTTTTTATTTCATTGTAGAATCAACTTTAAACTAACTCAATTGTTAGTGGCTGAAATATTCAAGAATTAGAATTTTAGAAATGACAGAGAAAGATGAGTATTTGTAATTAGAAAACAATGAAACCAAATAAACATTTTTATATTATTTGTTGAAATGTCCAATGAATGTTTTTTATCAAGACAAATCCAGGGGCGCCTGGGTGGCTCAGTCGTTGAGCGTCTGCCTTCAGCTCAGGCCATGATCCCAGGGTCCTGGGATCGAGCCCCGCATCAGGCTGCCTGCTCTGCAGGAAGCCTGCTTCTCCCTCTCCCACTCCCCCTGTTTGTGTTCCCTCTCTTGCTGTCTCTCTCTCTGTCAAATAAATAAAAAACTTTTTTAAAAAAGGAATATTTTGTTAATCTCTGATTTTTCCCCCACTGTAAAATAGAAGAAATGACCTTATCCCTACTTCCCATGAATGTTAGTTAGATTTTTAAAAAATGTGATTAAAAGCAAGTACTCTGAGTTCCTTTGAAAGAAAATAATTTTTCATTAGCAGCCCAAAATAATTTGTTAAAACTGTTAAGGCAGAATGGCCTTTCTATTTTTCTTTTATAACTTAGAATTGTATGTTTGTTTTTACTAGTTCAAAATTAGGTTTCAAGAAAATGTTAGCTCCTTGTTTTATTTTGAAATCCTAATATTGGCACAGAAGACAATCCTCCCTCTTATTCTTTTTCCATTGAAAAATGAACTCTTCTTTTAAGAAGAAATATTGTAGACTTTTCTGTCCTCTCAATTTATCTCCTTTCTCTTTCTCCCTCCCTCTTTTCCTCTCTCTCTCTCTCTGGTTCTTTTCTATGCCCTCATAAGAATGCACAGTGATTTGCAGTTTGTTTAGCATGTTTTTAATAACAAAGTTGTGTCCCAAAGAAGTTGTATTTTAAGCAAGGAAAAGGGTACTAAGAAAAGTTCATACAAGACCTTCAACTCTAGGAAATAGGCTAATAATGCTGCTTGTTACTTTCACATTTCCAAATTAAAGTTGTCACATATACTTTTGTATATTTATTATTGTGTTCTGGAAAGAGAATCCCATGCTATTGAAAATGATCACATTCTTCTCATTAATAATCTTTCTTTTTTTGGATAATTTCCTCCCCACCCTCAGTTTCTTCTGAATCTCTTAGTACCTCTTATATACTTAAGTGTAAAATATTAAAAATCTAGTCTGAGTATTTTTCATCTATTTCAGTCAAATTTGCAGTAGGTTCCAGTCTCAAGACCATCCTAAATTATAAACAAATTTCGTGAATCCCTAACATATATACCCCAAATAAGACTTCTTTAAAAAAAACATTTATGAATCAGGAAGATGAGCTAAAGCACAGGTTATGTGCTTAAACCAAAACCACATAGATGGAGGCAAGACTGAGAGTTAATCAAGAATAGATATTAGAAGACATTATTTCAGGTCATAATTAATCTGTGACAATCTGAGATTAAGATGTTATATATTTATTAACTTCATTTTATACAAAAGGCTTAGTTTTTTAAAGATTTTATTTATTTGAGAGAGAGAGAGAGCATAAGCAGGGGGAGTGGGAGAGGGAGAAGCAGACTCTCCGCTGAGCAGAGAGCCTGATGCTGGGCTCGATCTAGGGACTCTGGGATCATGACCTGAGCCCAAGGCAGACGCTTAACCAACTGAACCACCCAGGCACCCCCAAAAGGCTTATTTTGAATCTACCTTATGATCCCACTCTATTTTCCTTAAACTCCATTTTTTTTTACATAGTATAATAAAAGGACCACTAATTATTCTTTGTTCAGTCTTTTTTTTTTTTTTTTTTTTTTGGTCATTTGTCTTTTTTATTTCTTTTTCTTCAACTCTGGGATTAAAAACAGATTTTGTTTTTCTATGTAATTAGAGAAACCATGTGAGAGGTGTTATTACAGTTTCTTCTTAGAGATTGCTGTTTTAAGGTTGACTCAACTTCAGTCTTTTCTAAATAAGACAGTGGATCACATAATGACCTGATAAATGGTATGCAGAACTAAGTAAAGCTGACTTCCTCATAAAAGCCCTGTACAAGTAGAGACTATATTTCACTCAAATCCCAGGCCTTTTTTCAAGCCTTTTGAGCCTGGGGTATGTTCTATAACTCCCCAATACCAATTTTATATGACTAAGACTAAGGAAGTACAATGATCCTAATTTTATATGATTAAGACTAAGGAAATACAATAATCCAATCCTAGTTGGACTGTTAGCCAGAGTTATGGGTCACTACAAATTATACTGTAAATAAATTCAAGTCCTCAGAAAAAAGAAATGCTGTGCCTTAACCTAAGTGTGGGTAGTGAATTATTTTTTTTCTGAAAAAAATGAAAGCTTTTTTTTCTTTTAATTAGGATTTTGTCAGATTTTTAGACACCTAAATTCAGCCCAAGGTTCCTTTGGATATTCTTCGGTGAATCCTTTGGATTTCCAAACATTAGCTGAACTTTTGCTCCTATGAAAGCTTTTTTTTTTTTCTTCATTATGAATGGAGCTACGTGTTTTTTTTTAAGATTTTATTTATTTATTTATTTGTCAGAGAGAGAGAGAGAGAGAGAACACAAGCAGGGGGGAGAAGCAGGCAGAGGGAAAAGCAGGCTCCCCACTAAGAAAGGAGCCCGATGCGGAACTCGATCCCAGCACCCTGGGATCATGGCCTGAGCTGAAGGCAGACGCTTAACCGACTGAGCCACCCAGGCGTCCCATGAATGTGGTTATGTTGATAATGTTTAACATGAGAAATAGGTCATGACTTAGGAATCTCCACATCCATTAAAAGTTTATACATTTCCAGTAACACCTTGTGCATATTTTTATATCATTGCATATTGTATTATAATTTCCCACTTATATTTATCTTCCTTACAAGACTGTGTCCTCCTTGGGCTCAAGGTCTTTGCTTTGTTTATCTCTGTTGTGTTCTCAGACTATATCACAGGGCCCAGTCACCAGAAAGTATGTAATGAATACTTGCTTATGGAATCAATGAATGTATGAATGAATGCATGCATGAATAAAACACTTAATTTATCCCAAACAATAGTATCTGTGGAATCATGGATTTAATGTGCTAATTATCTATTTTTTCTATTACACATTAGTATAAATACATACAATTAAATAAACATTTCCATTCATGTATTAAAAATCATCTTGTGTGCAATCAGTAGAAAGCATTGTACTAGTGACATTCTTTGGGCCAGACAACTGGATTTACTACTTCCTGAATGTGCCAGATATATTCTCACTTCTGTGACTTTGCCCCGTGTTCCCTCCACCTGAATTATCTTTCTCCACTCATTTCACAGGCTTTGGTCTTACCCATTCATTACCCCTTTTCACAAATGAAGTCTTTCCTGTATATTTAAAGTAAGGTAGTTCTCTCTACATCTAAACTCCTTTAGCATTTATTGTCTATGTGTTTCACGAGGATGCTCATCATATTGTCTATTGCCTTTTTATGGCTATGATCTGATCACTCCATTAAACTCTCTGAGGATAAGGACTGTGTCATATATGTCTTCAATCCCTAGACCATAGGATATATTCAGTAAATGCTTGTTGATTAGTTGCTTTACTTTTATTAATAATGTTGCTACTTTAATAAAGTAAGCAACATTAGCATAAGATTTTATGTGGAAGAAATTGTATCTATTGGCAAAGCCTAATTCTAGACTCATAGAATCTTTTAGGTAAACTGGACCTACAGCTCAATCTGTCTCACATTTTATTTAATGCAAACATCTTTTTTTTTACAGCCTTTTTATTTTTTTATTTAAAAAATTATTTATTTATTTGACAGAGAGAGAGGGAGCGCACGCACAAGCAGGGGGAGCAGCAAGCAGAGGGGGAGGAAGAAGCAGGCTCCCCGCTGAGCAGGGAGCCTGATGCGGGGCTTGATGCCAGGACCCTGGGATCATGACCTGAGCCAGAGACAGACGCTTAACCAACTGAGCCACTCAGGCGCCCCTATAGCCTTTTAATATATTTCCTTCTCCATTGATACTTCTAGTAATTCTTCAAACAGATTGTTTCATTGTTAAACAACTCTGGTTAACTTCTACTACTAACTAGTAACTATTCATATCTACTACTATTAACTACTAAAATAATAAATACAACTTCTACTAACTATTCAAATAGGTTGTTTCAGGGGTGCCTGGGTGGCTCATTTGGTTAAGCATCTGCCTTCGGCTCAGGTCATGATCCTAGGGTCCTGGGATTGAGCCCCGCATTGGCCACTCTGCTCAGCAAAGAGTCTGCCTCTCCCTCTGACTCTCCCCCTTGCTCTTGCTCGCTCTCTCTGTCTCTCTCAAATGAATAAATACAAAATCTTAAGAAAACCCAAATAGGTCGTCTCATTATTCGACAGCTCCAGTTATCAAAAGTAATTTTAGGGGCACCTGGGTGGCTCAGTTGGTTAAGCATCTGCTTTTGGCTGGGGTCATGATCCCAGAGTCCTGGAATTGAGCCCCACATCAGGCATCCCCCTCAGTGGGGAGCCTGCTTCTCCCTCTGCTCCTCCCCCCACTCATTCTCTCTCTCTCTCTCAAATAAATAAATTTTTTTAAAAAGTAATTTTAAATTAAGCCAAAATATGGTACATTATAACTTCAACCTGGTGGTCTGATTTTTTTTAAATTTGGAACTAAATCCTCTTTTTGATATTAGAGCCCTTCACCTAAGGTAAGACCCACATCATGACTTCTTGTAGTTTTTTGAAAATAGTTTTTGAATATCTGTCTCCAGACTGAGCATTCTTAGTTCTTTCATGTATTCCATATAATGTATGTATTTTATATTTTTACCATCCTGGCTGCCACTTTCTAATTTAAGTCTTGCTAATTATCTTTAAAGTTTTTAATCTTGAAAACTTGGTGTAAGTGTTCAATGTAGTTTTGGATATATATAGTTATATTTCTGAGAAATTTAATACATTTTAATAAAAGCATATTAAGATGAATGATGTGTTCAGGTTGTCCTTGTGACTGAGAGAGACTCTGATGGCAACAACACTTGGAATAAATGTGATAGAGATAAGAGCTGTGGTTATGTTTTATAGTTAAGTGGAAAAGTAATTTTCAAATCTCCTCTTTTCTATTAGGGCAAATTGAAGAGCGCCATTTTTATGATCACTGGACTACTCTGGCTATATTTATTGGGTGAATTCATTGGGTGAATTTACATAGATGAATGCCTGCATACAATCACAGTGGATTAATTATTAGTGTTAGGACCAGTTGTGGTAGGCAGAGTAATGGCCTCCCAAAGATATCCACATCCTAATCTTTGGAACCTGTGACTATATTACCTTACATGGCAAAAGGGACTTTGCAGATGTGATTAAAGATTTTGAGATGGGAGATTATCTTGGATTATCCAGAAGGGACTGATGTCATCACAAGGTTTGTTATAAGTGAAAGATGGGGACAGGACAGTCAGTGTCAGATTGAGGTCATGAGAACAATTTGACAGGCATTTCTGGATTGAAGATGGAGGAATGGGCCATGAGCCAAGGAATGCAGACAGCCTCTAGAAGCTGGAAGGAGCAACAAAATGGATTCTCTCCTAGAGTCTCCAGAAGAGAATGCAGCCTTCCCAACACCTTGATTTTAGCCCATTGAGACATGTTGGATTTCTGACCTCCAGAAATTTAAGATAATAAGTATGTGTTAGTTTAAGCCATTAAATTTGTGGTAATTTGTTACAGAAGTGAATAAACCAATGTTTAAATTAAATGGTCCCAGTTTCCCTTGACATAGTATAAAGAATTGAAAATAGGAGGTTCCAGAATATTGTCAGTAATGAAGGAGTAGGGTGAGATTTCTGTACGGAACAATTGAGCATTTTTCCAGTGATCTGGTCATTTCATAATTGTCTGTATGGAACTATGATCAGAGCCCTGAACTGTCTAATCTGGCACCACAAGAATTGTGCCTGCCTGCCTGCCTGTTTTGTTAAGAAAGACATATCACTGTGAGCAGAGTCAGTATGTTATAGATTGTCAATATAATTTAATCTCCTTATGAACACTTTCTGACTATATAATCTAGAGAGTTATGGAGAGAGCCTGGCAGAAGGAGCGAAACACAGGCCTATTTTAATGTCTAATCCCCCAATTTTTCTTCCTCAAGAGAGATTTTAAGCAAGTTTCCCTGCTTTTATATGTCTAAGATCTTTATGACTAAACAAATGGGTCATATCTCTTATATTAAAGACAGTTAACATGCAACATAATTCTTAATTAGTTCTTCTCAAAGTTTTGTGAAGATAACAAACAATAGAATCTTTAATTTATATGAAAGTTGCTAAGCATTAGTGAATGGCAGAAACCTAAGGTATGATAATATTAAATGACTAGTCTTGGAATTCTTAAAGAAGTGGTAGCAGAGTGAGGATTAGGATTTTATTGGTTTCAATTAGTATTTTTAGATTGCTCTGTATTTCACTATAATAAGGACATCCATTCTAGTTGGTGATTTATGTCATTCATGGTAGTAACTTTTGATCTAAAAGGAAATTTTAATTTCATCCTGTTTAAACTTATTTCACACATAAAACTGAGTTTCAGAAGGATGAAAAGATTTGATCAAGGTCACAGAGCTCACCAGTGAGTTCACTGGGAGAACACATGTGGTTTTATATAAATTGCTGATGTCAAAATTAATCTTCATAATTCAGATGTAATATCCAGGAATTTTTTTTATCTATAGAGGTAAAAATATTTTGGGGGTGGGATGGGGTGAGGGAGGGTTAGGAATTATCTAGTTTATCTACAGTTTTTTCATTTGCAATACTTGAACTCACTAGATAATTACCAGCCATCTTTTTCAGATGTTGGTATATAGGCTTTTACTCTACATCTTGGTCTACTGTTGACAGTCTTAAAGCTAGAATTTAACAATTTGTTTTTGTTTTTGTTTTTACTATGAAAATGTTTTGCTTTGTTGAAAATATTCAACTCAAATATTTCTTTATATTTTTATTATTATTGTATGTTTGTTAAAAATTTTTATTTTAAATTACATTGATAATCTGTTTTAACAATATATAAATATGAGAGAGAGAGAGAGAAGAGAGAGAATGAGTTATTTCTTTTGCCAGAATCCCAGGATCACACAGAAAACCAGTAACAACTCATGGTGGCCATATTGCCATGAGCAAGTCATCCTTGGTTTAGTGGATGAAACTTGAATGTGTTTGGATTCGATTTTATTCCTGAGGTAGGCTGAATTTAGCCCCCAAAGATATTCAGGTCCTAATCTCTGGGACCTGTTAATATTACCTTATATGGCAAAAGGGACTTTGCTGGTATAATTAAATTAATGATCTTGAAATGAGGAGATTATCTAGGTGGGCCCTAAATGTAATTACAAGGGTCCTTATAAGAAGGAAGCATATATACAATGGAATATTACTCAGCCATCAGAAAGGATGACTACCCAACATTTGCATTGACATGGATGGAACTGGAAGGGATTATGTTAAGTGAAATAAGTCAAGCAGAGAAAGACAATTATCATATGGTTTCACTTATATGTGGAACATAAGGGATAGCATGGAGGACATTAGGAGAAGGAAGGGAAAAATGAAGAGGGGGAAATCAGAGGGGGAGACGAACCATGAAAGACTATGGACTCCGGGAAACAAACTGAGGGTTTCAGAGGGGGGATGGGTTAGCCTGGTGATGGGTATTAAGGAGGGCACATATTGCATGGAGCACTGGGTGTTATACACAAACAATGAATCATGGAACACTACATCAAAAACTAATGATGTACCATATGGTGACTAACATAACATAATAAAAGAAAAAAAAAAGAAGGAAGCAAAGGAAGATTTGATGACAGAAGGGGAAATAGGAGATATAATGATGGATATAAGAGGTTAGAGTGAGGCAAGGAAGGGGTCACAAGCCAAGAAGTGCAGCCTCTAGAAACTAGAAGAGGCTAGGAAAATGGAATTCTGCCTAGAACCCTTCGAAGGAACCAGCCTTGCCACCATCTTAATTTTAGCCCCATTAGGCTAATTTCAAACTCTGACCTCCAGAGTTGTAAGTGAACAAATTTGTGTTGATTGAAGCCACTAAATTTGTAATAATTTGTTATTGTGACAACAGGAAACAAATAGAATTCCCTGCTCTGCCTTTCTTAAATCATGTATTCTTGGCCAATTCATTTAATTCTGTCACTACTTTTGTTCCTTTTAGGTAATGTTGGGTTTAACATAGCCTGTATTACAGATCTCTCAAGCCTGTCATGAGGAAATTTGTAAAGTACCTGAAATAAATGCTTTGGGCTTTTCACTACAATGATATCGTTGTGAAAAATGGAGGGCCAAAAGCCAAATGTTGAATAATTGCTTGTTAGACTCCCAAACCAATTAAAAATGTGGTGCAAATTTTTTAGGTACTTCGTGGATTTAAAACTGCCATATTTTATTCTGATCTGAAGGAGATCGCTAGAGACATTGCTAAAGCAATTAATTAGTCTCTCATTTAAGAGTTCCATTTTATTTTTCTACCTAAAAACAACCAAAATGTTTTCTTCTGTACATTTCCCACCACCATATGCCCTTAGTAGCTAGATTTATTTCAGAACACGGAGAACCTGCCTCATTGCTTGCAAAACCTTTGGGACTTGAGTTTATATGAAGAGTGCACAAAAATTCTTGAACAAACTATCAGATGGAACTGTTGACAGCTTTCTAGCAAAAATGAAACCAATTTTTACTTTTGCTTTACAAAGGACTTAGTTTTTACTTGCTGTCGTAGTTAAGTCTTAAAGGCACAGTAACTTCATTTGCTTTTTAAAAGTAATAATAACCTTTTAATTACAAATACTCTTTAAATCATGGAATTAAAAATAAATTGTCTTTTTTTTTTTTCCAGTTCTTGTAAGCGGGCATGTTGTTACATAGCCTAAACCAAGAGTGGGCTGACTACAATAAATCATGAACTAATGTCTGGAATGTTAACTCACATGATAACATACTTCACTAATTTCTTGATTTTCTTCACTCTCTAATTTACAGAAATTATTACAAAATAAACTGTGGCCATGTAGCTTCATTCTTTTATATATTTTATCAAGAAGCAATTTAAGATACTAGGGCTCTAGAAAATATGGTTACAGTGATTGCCCATGAATACGTATTGACTTTCTTAGTGGTAGTTATTATTAATATGTTTACAAGGAGAACAGTCCATTTTAAACTATAGTATATAGTTAATCCACTTTACTTTGTTCATATTTTTTGGATATATAACTCTAAATTCTTTTATTCAACAAAATGACATAGTGTGACACATGAGCTATAGCTTGTAAATTACATATAGGACTTAGAGGTTTTGAGATTCACTATTATTGAAGTTTGGGAATCCTGAGTGTCCTGGATGAAAAGGAGGTCTGCTTTTGAAAAGAACATATATAATTTGATAGCTCTTATTTTTTTAAAGGTTTTATTTATTTATTTGAGGGAGAAAGAGCACGACTGGGGGTGGACAGATGGAGAGGGAGAAGCAGACTCCCCGCTGAGCAGGGAGTCTGAAGCGGTGTTCAATCCCAGGACCCTGGGGTCACGACCTGAGACGAAGGCAGACGCTTAACTGACTGAGCCACCCAGGCGCCCCTGGGTAACTCTTTTTTAAGGAAGTCTGTGATGCATATTCATCTCTGGTGCCTAGAATTCATTTCCAGAGGCTATGGAGGAGGTGTCAATGATTAAATGAAATGGTATTACTAGTAATTAGGGATTTACTAGACATGGGGTATAGTGAAAAGTACATTGGATTTGGAGTAGGAAATTCAGAGGTTGAGTTTTAGTTCCACCATTCATAGCTGTGTTATAGGTCATTTAGTTTCTGTGAACCTCAGTGACCTCAGCTAGAAAATGAGTATACTAGTACTTGCTCTACCTATTCCATGAGGTTGTTGTAAAGAATGAGTGAATATATATTAATTTATTTATTCATTCATTAAGTACATTTGGAGCATTTTCTATGTTGCTTGGCTCTGTGCTAGGCCCTGGGGATTCAGCAATGAACAAGATTGACAAAGCCCTTGCTTTCATTAAGCTTACATTATAATGGAAAATGCAGATACTAAGAAAGTAAACACGTAAATATGTAATTGCAACTTGTGATAAGTGCCATGAAGGAAGAGGTTAGGGTTTAGTATGAGAGCATAGCAAGAGACTTACTTCAGGTAGTGTGGTCAGGGAAGGTCCCACTGTGGAGGTGATAATTAAGTTTAGTTCTAAAGGAAAGAAGGAAGAACAAGTTAGATGACATGCAAGAAAAAGAACATTTCAGGAGGAATAATAGCAACTTTCTGAGATATTCTGAGATAAAACTGAGATAGCAGTCAGAAGATACATTAAATAGAGCCTTGAGAACATGATGGTAAACTTTATAAACTCTAAAATCCTCTATAAGTTTAAAGTGGTGATAATATTATTGGCACTACTATTTTCAACATAATAACCCCGAGTTCTTTCATCCCTGTAATGTGTGGCCCTAACCTAAGTGGACAAGCCTGTGGATTTCTGTATTTCAGCTTTGACTCTGAGCCAAATGGGATGAAAGCTGGGTTTCCCTCATTTGCCTTAAGATCAAAAGTATGCTAGGTGTCTTCTATAGTTACTTTCCCCCAAATGAAATTATTGGTCTCTTGGAGTTCCTAATTAGGTCACAGTAGGTTGAGGAGTTTTAGCTGTTTGCACTTCTAACGCCAACAATTTCATCCCTGTAAACTAAGTAGAGAACTATTTTACTGAGAGAGTGGTCACTAGAAGGCATACTTCTTTATTTAACACTCTTTAGGAGAAGTAAGGACTCATTTTTCCAACTAGTTTCTAGAGGAGATAAAGATTCAGGGAGAATTGGACATCACTTATTTATACCTGGGTTATCTGTCAAAGTGGAAGACTTGAAACAACAGTATAGCAGAGGAGGAAGCTTCCTTAGAAATTAGCTATTTTAAATCCCTGATTATATATATATATATATATAATAAAAGAATAAAAGAAAGTGTCCAAAACTATAACCTAATTTGTCTATTCTAAAAATGACAAACAACGGAGACTGATATCTTCAAAGGCCAATAATATGTACAGAATGAAATTCAGTTTTCCTCATTAAAAAAGCCTAATGTCACGGAGTTAGGAGTAATGAGTATTCACTATATATATATATATATATATAGAGAGAGAGAGAGAGAGAGAGAGAGAGAGAGAGAGCTACAGCTCAGGAACTAAACTCCAGGTTACCTGACTTCCAGGTCAGGGCTCTTGAGAACTGTATGCTGATACATTGAAGGCACATGCATTCACTACTTGGTAGTCTGTGGCTCTATAGGGAGAGAAGCCAGAAATACCGTGTTGGATTGCTCTTGAAAATTTTTCATGTAGAAATAAGTTTAAATATAATTTTAGTAAGAAGCCTGTGAATACAAGCATTGTTCACTCTTATTCTTTCAGGAAAATAGTTTTCTGCCCAAGAGAATGACACATTTCGCCGGTCATATACCTAAAAAAAATGCACTTGCAGATGAAGTTCTGTTTGTACCTTTGAGGTCAAGTGAATACTCATTACTCCTAACTCCGTGACATTAGGCTTTTTTAATGAGGAAAACTGAATTTCATTCTGTACATATTATTGGCCTTTGAAGATATCAGTCTCCGTTGTTTGTCATTTTTAGAATAGACAAATTAGGTTATAGTTTTGGACACTTTCTTTTTTTAATCATTTCCATGTGAAACTAGGGATCTAAATAAAGTGGTAAACTGTTCTATGGGAAAGCAGTTGACTTGTGGCTATAGCTGACTGGAAGGGGGATTCCTAACTCTTACCAACTGCTAGCAGTTACTAATTTAACTGAATTGCTTTCTGTTAAATGGTGATTCTATAATCAATTTTGTGATGAACTTGTCAAATTTTTGCTGAAAAGTTAAGTGTAGTTAAGTTCAAAACAGAATATTCAATTTCAATTTGTGCAAAATGTGTTGACAGTTTTCATAATGATTTGTCATTTAAGTTTTAGAATACCATTGTGGTATAATAAATAAATAAATTAAAATTAATTAATTAAAATATATATGCATTTTAATTATACATATAATTATGTATTATATATATATATTATATATTTGGTCTTTGTCTGGTTCCTGGTACAGAACTCTTAAACCCTTGGAGTTTCCTGAATGATAGGAGTGCTTTTTGTTATACATAATGACCACACTTGATTTAGTGGCATCTAAATAGCTTCAGAATGAGAGCTGATCTCCAGGAAAAACAATCAAATGATTAGAGGGTTGGGACTTTCATCCCCACCCCTAGGGAATGGAGAAGGGCTGAAGATTGAGTTCAATCACTAGTGACAAGTGTTTTAATCAATCTTCCCTACATAATGAAATCTTCATAAAAACCCCAAAATGACAGGGTTTGGGGAACTTCCAAGTTGGTGAATATATCCACGTTCCAGGAGAATGGTGTACCCTGATTCAACAAAGACAAAAGTTCCTGCACTTGGGATTCTTCCAAACCTCACTCTATGTAACTTTTTATCTGGCTGCTCATTTCTGTCCTTCACAATAAACTAATAGTAAGTAGAGTTGTTCTTTTTTTCTAGAACTTTCCTAAGTTCTATGAGTTGTTCTAGTGATCTTGAGGGGGGTCGGTTGTGGAAACCCTTGAATTTGTAAGTAGAAGTGTGGGCTTCCTGGGATACCCACTTGTGGCTGGCATCTGAATTGAGGGCAGTCCTAGGACTAAGCCCTCTAATTTGTGGGATCTTATCTAACTGCAGATAGTGTCAGAATTGTATTGTTAGACACTCACTTTGCTTCAGAGAATTGGAAAATTGATTATTAATGTAGAAAAATAGCACATGGTTGTCAGAAAAACCACATAAGCATGCCAGTTTGTTTTGAGATTAAAATGTGAATATTTTACATTTAAATTCCAATAGTCTTCTTTGGTTCTTGTTTTGTAACATTTATTAGCTTTCATAAGTGATACCAGTAATGTCTCCAGAAGAACTTTCAGAGGCTTATAGTATATGAAACTCAGCCACATAAACACTAATGCCAAGCTATTAGAAAACCCCAGTTATAAAAGTGGCAGCTTTGGGTACAAGGCTACAGTAGCAATATTCTCTAGGCACTAGCAAATTAAATTAACTAAGATAATGTGTGTGGTATTTAGCATAACACCTGGCACATAGTAAATGCTAAAAATATATGTATGTCCATATATCATATGTATATATGTGCGTATTTTAAAAAATGATTAAACAATTTAGGTAATACAAACAAACTTCTTTTAACATGTCATGAAGCAGGCAGTCTTCATTTAGAGAACTACAAAATGGGGTGAAAGGCAGGAAGCTTTTATAGAAAAAAGAACAAGGAAGAGAAAAATAGAAAATACCTAGTTGGTTGGGGCCACATAGTAAAACTTGTTTGGGGTGAGAAGGCCCAGAGTTGGCCTGGTATTTTGAGATTGGCTGACTGGATATACTGTGTTTCTGACCAAGTGCAACATTATAGGAACATAAAAATATCTAAATTTTAGTTTCCTAACATGGCACCCCAATTAGGAGTGGCTCCATCTTGTGCTTAGAAATTTATTACAAATAAATACACACACACACACACACATGCACACATGCATGTACATGCACCTCTAAGCCTCAGTAAGACAGAGATAATAATACCTACCTTACTTGGCTGTTATAAAGTTTAAATGAGATAATATATATTTAGTACAGTGCTTAAAGCAGTAATTATTCAATGTCATTTGATAATATTGTTGCTTTTGTTATTATTAATTATTATTATTACACATATAATTGGATAAATTCATATTGTCCATAAAATCCTTTACTAGGTACAGCATTGTATACAAGTCATTTAATCCCCTCTGAAACTCATTTTATAAAATGGGGGTAATAGGACTGCATAAACATCACAGAATCATTGTGATGACTAAACAAGGTAAAGCTCTCAATGTAATGCTTGGCATACAGTAAGTATTCAATAAATAGTAGTGATGATGATAATGATGATAAAGAAAATGATTTGCCTGCCCCGTGGAAAATAAGTGTAGACTGTCAGCCCTTTTGAACAGAAAGACTTTTACTGCTTAATTGATACTGACCCAGAACTGTTTTTCCTATTACTAAATTCAGACTTTCAAATGCATACCCATCTCTTTCTCCTCTCATTCTTTATCCTATGATTGATCTGGTTTTTGCATGCTAAAGGTAGCTGTTTTGGGAAAGCACTCATGGCATAGATTAGCTTACGCTTTCAGAGATCTAGCTGAATACTTTATAAAACAGTTTTCATATTGTGAAATAATGATCGAGTATTTCCTTTTTCTTTAGACATATAGGGTCAAATTCTCTGTTTCTGAACTAGCATCTGACCCTGCACTTGTCTGATTCACCTAACTCACATTACCATAAATTTGGCCTTGTCGGATCATGTCTTCATTTAAAATTTTGATATTTTGTTCATCATATATGTTTTGCGTTAATTTTTATTTTAAAAATTTCTTTAAAATATTATTTATCTTGATTATTGAGCTTTTTGGAGCCCCTTAAATTTTTACTCTAGGTGAGTGCCTCACATCATTCACCCTAGTCCAGGTCTGCTCTAAACAACTGGAGAACATCATACAACTATAGAGCCACTTGTGATATTGGGATACAGCTTTTCAGAATATAAATATGGAAATACATCCTAATAGTATTTGGATTTTTACTATCCATTGATTAAGAAAATAAGTAATAACAAAAGCTACCATGAATTTGGTAACACTTTGAAATGAATTTGTATTTTACACGAGAGTTTCTATACATATTGGAAAACATAGTCATATGTTTCAATGCAAGACTTATTCTTTCAATCTCTAGAAAATGCTTCCTGTACTTAGAGCTTTGTAAGTCATTTACAGTAATAACTCTGTGCTTCCCTCCTCACAGCGATCTCTTGACCACAGATCAGAAACCACTGCTATAAGAATTCATATTAAATAAGGAAAATCAGTGTGCCTAAAATATATTCTAGGAAAGGTAGAACTTTGGCCTGAGTTTGAAGAATGAGTAGAAGAAAAGGAGGAGGTGGTGGAGGAGTTAGGATGGCAGAGAAAAAGGGGGACCTTGGGTTTTCCTTGTCCCTCAAACACAGCTGTAATGAAGTCAGATCACATGGAACACCCAGGAAATCGATCTGAGGACTGGGAGAAGGATCTCCACAGTTGGAGGGAGACAGTGTGGCAGATGCAAGGTGCGTGGAAGTGAACTGGGGGAGAGAAATACTGTGGCACCACTGAGGAGAGGAAACCTTTCCACAGAGAGAGAAAAGGGAGAGAAAGAGGAGTCAAGAGAGTGCAGCATTGGGTTCACACAAGATGAAAACCTCTCTGCACCACAGACACTATATCATAATAAAGGGATCTATCGAACAACAAGATCTAACAATTGTAAATATTTATGCCCTTAACTTGGGAGCAGCCAAATATATAAATCAATTAATAACAAACATACAGAAATTCACTGATAATAATACAATAACAGTAGAGGACTTTAACACCCTACTCACAGCAATGGACAGATCATTTAAGCAGAAGGTCAACAAGGAAACAATGGCTTTAAATGACACACTGGACCAGATAGACTTAATAGATATATTCAGAACATTTCATCCTAAAGCAGGAGAATACACATTCTTTTTGAGTGCACATGGAATATTCTCCAGAATAGATCACATACTGGGTCACAAACCAGGACTCAACCAGTACAAAAAGATTGAGATCATACCATGCATATTTTCAGACCATAATGCTATGAAACTTGGAAGTCAGCCACAAGAAAAATTTTGGAAATAACACAAATACATGGAGGTTAAGAACATCCTACTAAAAAATAAATTGGTTATTCAGGAAATTAAAGAAGAAATCAAAACATACATGCGTGCAAATGAAAATGAAAACACAACAGTCCAAAACCTTTGGGATATGGCAAAGGTGGTCCTGAGAGGGAAGTATATAGTAATACAAACCTTCCCCAAGAAGCAAGAAAAGTCTCAAATACACAACCTAACCTTACACCTGTAGGAGCTGGGAAAAGAACAGAAAATGAAGCCTAAGTCCAGCAGGAGAAGGGAAATAATAAAGATTAGAGCAGAAGTCAATGATATAGAAACGAAACAAAACAAAACAAAAAACAGAACAGATCAACAAAACTAGCAGCCAGTTCTTTCAAGTAATTAACAAATTTGATAAACCCCAAACAGACTTAT
Source organism: Halichoerus grypus (assembly GCF_964656455.1). Classification (NCBI taxonomy): domain Eukaryota; kingdom Metazoa; phylum Chordata; class Mammalia; order Carnivora; family Phocidae; genus Halichoerus; species Halichoerus grypus. Next base: position 62,200,350 of record NC_135727.1, on the reverse strand, counting down.
TAAAAAGAAAAGAGAAAGGACCCAAATAAATAAAACCATGAATGAAAGAGGAGAGATTACTACCAACACCACAGAAATACAATTTTAAGAGAATATTAGAAGTAATTATACATCAACAAATTAGGCAATCTGGAAGAAATGGATAAATTCCTAGAAACATATAAATGACCAAAACTGAATCAGGAAGAAATAAAAAATCTGAACAGACCCATAACCAGCAAAAAAATTGAATCAATAATCAAAAGTTTCCCAATGAACAAAAGTCCAGGGCCAGATGGCTGCCCAGGGGAATTTTACCTAACATTTAAAGAAGAATTTATACCTATTCTTCTGAAACTGTTCCAAAAAATTGGAATGGAAGGAAAACTTCCAAACTCATTCTATAAGGCCAGCATTACCTTGATTCGAAAACCAGACAAAGGCCCCAATAAAAAGGAGAATTACAGACCAATATCCCTGATGAACATGGATGAAAAATTCTCAACAAGATACTAGCTAATTGAATCCAACAGTACATTGAAAGGATTATACACCATGACCTAGTGGGATTTATTCCTGGGCTGTAGGGGTGGCTTAATATGCACAAATAAATCAATATGACACATCACATTAATAAAAGAAAGGATAGGAGTGCCTGGGTGGCTCAGCCGTTAAGCATCTGCCTTCAGCTCAGGTCATGATCCCAGGGTCTTGGGATCAAGCCCCACGTCGGGCTTTCTGCTCCCACTCCCACTGCTTGTGTTCCCTCTCTCACTGTCTCTCTCTCTCTGTCAAAATAATAAATAAAATCTTTAAAAAATAAATAAAAGAAAGGATAAGAACCATATGATCCTCTCAATAGATGCAGAAAAAGCATTTAACAAAATACAGCATCTTTCTTGATAAAAACCCTCAAGAAAATAGGGATAGGGATGCCATCAGGGGCCCCAGGATCAAGCTTCTTTTAACAAGCAGACCAAAACACACCTAGGTAAAACTTGCCAGACAGTGGAAAAGGTCCGAACACTCTCTACTGCAGGCAAGGAGAAACTGTGCAGAGGATTGATGTGAGGGAAGGAGTAACCAAAACACTATGAAATTTGAAGTCAACCGTAAGAAAAAAAAATGGAAAAAGCGCAAATACATGGAGGTTTAAGAACATCCTAGTGAAGTGGCACTTGGGTGGCTCAGTTGGCTAAGGGTCTGCCTTCAATTCAGGTCATGATCCCAGGGTCTTGGGATCGAGTTCGGCATCGGGCTCCTTGCTCGGTGGGGAGCTTGCTTCTCCCTCTGCCTGCTGCTGCCCCTGCTTGTGCTCTCTCTCTCTCTCTATCTGACAAATAAATAAATTAAATCTTTAAAAAGAAAAAAGAAAGTAAAGATCGGTGGAACATGCCTCAATATCATAAAAGCCATATACGAAAGACCCACAGCTAATATCCTCAATGGGGAAAACTGAGAGCTTTTCCCCTAAGGTCAGAAACACAACAGGGATGTCCATTCTCACCATTGTTGTTCAATATAGTACTGGACGACCTAGCCTCAGGATGAAACAACAAAAAGAAATAAAAAGCATCCAAATCAACAAGGAAGAAGTCAAACTTTCACCCTTCGCAGATGAGATGATACTCAATGTATAAAAACCAAACAACTCCACCAAAAAGTGTTAGAACTAATACAGGAATAGAGCAAAGTCTCAAGATATAAAATCAACAGAAATCTATTGCATTTCTATACACCAATAACGAAGCAGCAGAAAGAGAAATCAAGGAATCGATCCCATTTACAATTGCACCAAAACAATGATACCTAGGAAAACCTAACCAAAGAGGTAAAAGATGTGTAATCTGAAAAGTATAGAACACTTATGAAAGAAATTGAGAAAGACACAAAGAAATGGAAAAACATTCCATGCTCATGGGTTGGGACCAAATATTGTTAAAATGTCTATACTACCCAAAGCAATCTACACATTCCATGCAATCCCTATCAAAATATCCCCAGCATTTTAAACAGAGCTAGAACAAATAATTCTCAAATTTGTATGGAACCAGAAAAGACCCCAAATAGCCAAAGGAATGTTGAAAAAGAAAACCAAAGCTGAAGGCATTCCAATTCCAGACTTCAAGCAGTATTAGAAAACTGTAATCATCAAGACTGTATGTTTCTGGCACAAAAACAGACACATAGATGAATGGAACAGAATAGAGAACCCCCAAATTGACCCACAACTATATGGTCAACTAATCTTCGACAAAGCAGGAAAGAATATCAAATGGAAAAAAAGACAGTGTCTTCAACAAATGGTGTTGGGGAAATTGGACAAGAACATGCAGAAGAATGAATCTGAACCACTTTCTTACACCATACACAAAGATAAATTCAAAATGGATGAAAGACCTAAATGTGAGACAGGAATCCATCAAAATCCTGGAGAAGAACACAGGCAGCAACCTCTTCCACCTCAGCTGCAGCAACTTCTTGCTAGGCACGTCTCCAGAGGCAAGGGAAACAAAAGCAGAAAGAACTATTGGGACTTCATCAAGATAAAAAGCCTTTGCACAGCAAAGGAAACAGTCAACAAAACCAAAATACAACCGACAGAATGGGAGAAGATATTTGCAAATGATATATCAGATAAAAGGCTAGTATCCAAAATATATAAAGAACTTATCAAACTCAACACCCAAAAATTTTTAAAAAATCCAGTTCAGAAGTGGGCAGAAGACATGAACAGACATTTCTCCAAAGAAGACATCCAAATGGCCAACAGACACATGAAAAAATGCTCAACATCACTCAGCATCAGGGAAATACAAATCAAAACCACAATGAGATAAACCTCACAATGGTCAGAATCACTAAAATTAACAGCTCAGGAAACAACAAATATTGATAAGGATGTGGAGAAAGGGGAACCCTTTTGCACTGTTGGTGGGAATGTAAACTGAAGCAGCCACTCTGGAAAACAGTATGGATGTCCCTTAAAAAGTTAAAACTAGAAGTACCCTATGATCCAGCAATTGCACTACTAGGTATTTATCCAACGGATACAAAAATAGTGTCTAAGGGGCACATGCACCCCAGTGTTTATAGCAGCACTATCCATAATAGCCAAAATATGGAAGGAGCCCAAATGTCCATCAACTGATGAGTGGATAAAGAAGAGGTGGTATATATATACAATGAAATATTAGCCATCAAGAAGAATGAAATCTTGCTATTTGCAATCATGTGGATGGAACTAGAGTGTTTTATGCTAAGCGAAATAAGTTAGAGAAAGACAAATACTATATGATTTTATTCATATCTGGAATTTAAGAAACAAACAGATGAACATAGGAGAAGGGAAAAAAATAAAATAAGATAAAAACAGGGAGGCAAATCATAAGAGACTTTTAACCATAGGGAACAAACAGGGTTGCTGGAGTGGAGGTAGGTGGGGGGATGGGGTGACTGGGTGATGGGCATTAAGGAGGGCACTTGTAGTAAGCACTGGGTGTTTATATGCAAGTGATGAATCACTGAATTCTACCCCTAAAATTAATACTGCCCCATATTTTAACTAACTTGAATTTAAATAAAATCTTGAAAGAAAAAAGAAAAGAAGAAAAGGAGGAGAAGGATGTGGAAAGACTTTCTATTTATTGAGTGTTTTGGGGGTGCCAGGCTCAAAGCCAGGCACCTTATATTCATCCTTTCATTTACTCCTAACATCCCTGTGAAGAAGGTGTATTATATCCATTTTACACATAAGAAAACAAAGTCTCAATGTATTTAGTAACTTGGCTGAGGTCTTACAGCCAGTAAATTTGCATAGCCAGGATCCATACCCTGGATTTTACCTTAGCATTATTCTAATAAGAAGTACAAAAGCCAGCTACTGTTAATGTTGGTAAAGAAAGTGAATTTGAAATTTTAAGCTTGGACTCCACAGAAATTATAGCAGTGGTTTGCTTTTGCACTTCCTCATTTAGCAGGCCCATCTTAATTACCCCAATATGTTTTGAATATCCTGTTGAGAAAGCTTATGCTGTTTCTAGACCATCATTGAAGAGATTATTTCATTTTTGATTGACTTTACTATTAATGTTTAACTCTACTGCCTAGACTCTTTCCATGATCCAGAATAATCTATTTTTCATAGGCCATTTGAAGCAGGTCACAAAAACATAGGTGGTCACTTGATTGGCCCTTTCTAAATTCCTCAAATTGCATGTGAAGAAGTAGGTTCCTATTATAAATAGGTTGCACCAAAGTGGCAATACCCTTCACTTGCTCACTTGCTGAAAATAATAGAGTGAACATTATAAAATCAGTTCTGTATTATGCATGAGGAAATAGTTTTCTTCACTTTCTCTTTAGTTGTCTTTGATGAATTTTATAAAGTGCATTTATGAACAGTTCAATGCAACTTTTCCTTTTAAAAATTTTAATGATTCTTTTCTTCCAATATTGTTGATTATTTTGTGTCCAAAGACAGCCAGTAGATGTGCTTGTTGATTACAGTTTTATGACCTATGTTACAACAAAATGTTCTCCATTGAGTATTTTTCCTATAACATGGAAAAAACTTTCTTCTGTTGTGAGAAGATGTGTGATATTTGACATAACATTAAACATTATGGAAATTAAAAGTTCTTAGATGCAGCTTAACTGGAGTTACTCATCTTTTTTTTTTTTTTTTTTTTTTTCCAATTCTGTCTCTCTCTAAAATCATTAAACCTCTCTGGAGCTTGAGGCACACAAATACTTGATCATGACTGTATGAGCTTGGTAGTAGGGGTTTACCAGGCATGTTCTAATATCATGAAGGATTATAATTCTGGGCTTTGGATTAAGTCCTTTTGTTTTCCTTTAAAAATTTTGTGGCAGTGTCTTTGACTTGTGCCAGTAGTTAGTGCAGATAATTATGAGCTGGTAAGTAGTCATGAAATATCTGAGTTTCCACAGGCTATCGAGTTGATCAATTAAGAGCACAGAGTTTAGATTCAGACTGTATGGGTTCAAATTCCATGTAGTGGTTTAAACCACCATTTACTGCTGGTTATCCGGAGTAGGTTACTTAACTTTTCCCTCTCAAAGGCTCTATTTCTGTTTCTGTCAAATAAAAATAATACTATCAACGTTACAGTTTTCTTTTAAAGATTAAGAGAGAATATGATATGCTTTACACCATGCCTAGCACATATTGGGTACTTGACAAAATGTAAGGTATCATTATGATGATGTTGGTGATGATGATGATGATGATGATTGATGATGATGATGATGATATTTAATTTTAACAAAGAAAACATGCATTTATGAGCTTAAGGGTTCGGGATCTAATATGTCTGGCAGATACCACTACCAGGCTGTCTCAGAAAGGTAGTTGTCCTTATATTTTGGAAAGTTTAAAGAAGTCTAATTTTAAGAACCCCGGCCTTGCAAAGATGGGAAAAAGAGGAAAGAGTTCAGTGAACTTATCTTTTTAATGCTTGGGCTTGCTAGCCTGAAAGGCCAACATAGATATAAGGAGAGGGAGAAAAATAGTGCCTCAAGCAAACTGAAAAGCGATAGTTCGCTGTTTCTCACATATGATCTACATACTGCCCACCTGCACCTTGAGGGTTTTTTTTTTTTTTAATGCAGATTTCTGAGCCCATGTCTAGACTTCCTGAACTATATTCCAAGTCACACTAAGTTCTGAAAATCCACTAGTATAGTGAAATTAGGTTGATCTGGGTTAAAATCCCTATTTTGCCACTTATTAAATATACCCAAGGCTTCTACTCTTCTCATGTGTCACTGCCAACTCTGCTGTTATCTCCCTCCCTCCCTTATTTCCTCCTTGTTACTATATAGCCAATCCCAACTGCATAAACTCATTTAGGTAGTTGTGTAACTAGCCATCTTTTCCCCTGAGACCACTGGGGTGTTATCACTCCTTACTGTGTTCTAGTGTTGTACAGTGTTCTAGCTAACAAGTATTTTTTGTTCACTTCTCATGTAACATGTATCACTAACATGTATCAATTAATTAATATCTGAAATTATTTCATCTATTTGTTAATTTGTTTTCCTGTTTATCGTCTGCTTCTCCTCATCAGATTATAAACTCTGTAGAGGCAGGGACCTTCCTTGTCTGTCTTGTTTATTGCTCTTATCTCTGTTCCTTACAAGTGCCAAGAACCTAATAGGTTCAGCTCAGTAAATACTTATTAAATGAGTGATTGATTTTAGGGGCACCTGGGTGGCTCAGTCGGTTGAGTGTCCAACTCTTGGTTTTGGCTCAGGTCATGGACTTGGGGTCCTGGGATGGAGCCCACATCAGGCTCCATGCTCAGCGTGGAGTCTACTTGTCTCTCTCCCTCCCCTGGCTCACACACACACTCTCTCTCTAAAAAATAAATAAAAATAAAATCTTAAAAATAAATAAATAAATGAGTGATTGATTTTAAAAATCCTAATCCTAATATTTCCCAACAAATCCTATCAGTTTTTCATTTAATAACGTTTCTTAGATTTTCTACTCCCTCCACACTTCTATAGCTCACACCTTCCAATTGATCCCTTGTCCCTTTAGACCTAAACCTTCAGTCTTTTTTTCAACCCATTCTGCATATTACTGCTGTACTAATTTTCCTCACAGTATCCTTTATTTCATTACTTAAGAATCTTCCCTAAATGCTTCTTGGTCTAAATGAAAGAAATGAATATGAAAGCTTAAAGTGCTGTGTGAAGGTTAGGTCTTTCTGTTGCTTATTGGATTATAAGATTACCAGCAATTATTTCCACCCTATTTCTCTGTTCTTACTTCCTTTATAAAACACCTATGGACCTTCCACTTTAATCATCTTGATAGCCTGATGAAAACACTGGAGCCTCCTCTCAAAGATATACACATACACATTTTAGAGAAAGAATCCCTTTCATAATGTGAATCACAATTAAACATTTCATTATATAAAGTATCATATTGTTATAAAGTTTCACATGCCTGTGACCTCCCTTCCTATGTACTATTTTTATCTTCTCTTACTTTAGTCCCCAGAATATTTAATGCAATGCTGAGCTCAGAACACGTATTTCTGACCTGACATACAGACCCTTATCACATTTGTGTTTCTGTGAAAAAATACTAAATTCTTATTCAGCTAAAGGTTGAAAGAAACCAGCAAGTAACTATGCAATGATAGTTAAGAAGAATATCTGTGAACTGAAATTTTAGTTATAAAAACTAATGCTACAAGGAGACAGAACCAGAAAATTTTGCGGGGAGTAAGAGAACTATTTTGATTGTGCTGGTGGTTACATGACTTTATGCATGTTTCAGAATTCATAGAATTGTATACCCAAAGAGTAAATTTCACAGTGTATAAAAATAAATGTAAAATAATTTTTAAAGTTTATTTTTTAATTTTTAAATAATCTTTACACTCAACATGGGGCTTGAACTCACAACCCCAAGATCAAGAGTTGCATACTCCACCAACTGAGCCAGCCAGGCACCCCTAAAATATTCTTAATATAGTGAAGATTTCAACTTTTTTTTTTTTTTTACTCTATCTACTAAATGGTATCTGGCCTCTATATTTTAGAATTATGGAATTGTGATTATTTTCTTTCTTAATCTAAGGCATAATACCTTCTATAATTCAAGTTTGGTGTTGTACTTCTCTTTTTCACTCTTTCTTTAAAATAAATTAGTATGGTTGGTGAAAATATACATTCATTGGTATGCAATAGCTTAATTTAATTTATGTAAAGTCTACCAACTTCGACTATTTTTTCTTTTTTTTCAACTATTTTGTTTTCTCATTTAAAGAACAAATTTTCCATGCTTCTGGGTGGCTCAGTCTGTTAAGTGTCCAACTCTTGATTTCAGCTCAGGTCATGATCTCAGGGTTATGGGGTTGAGGTCCTCATTGAGCTCCATGCTGAACATGGAGCCTGCTTAAGATTCTCTCTCTCCCTCTCCCTCTGCCCCTCCCACCCTGCACACATGCACTCTTTGTCCCTCTCCCTCTCTCTCTCTCTAAAAAACCCCAAAAATAAAAAATAAGAAAACAAATTTTCAGGGCCACATTCTGGTTCTATAGGAGGAGCTATATGTACTTTAAAAAAGGCCAGATTTAGACCTTAGTTTAAACTTTTTTTTTCCCTCCCTAAATGGTGTTCAAAAAACAGGCATAAGGCATTTTGTTCAATTGTACTAGTAAGTTTATGAGAATTAAGCGTGTATTGAATATATCTGAATGTATCCTCTGCTGGATGGAGGAGCTAGAGACCTTCATTCTGTGTTCTGTTGCCCTGCCAAGTAAACAGAAATTATGGGCATCTCCTTTCCAGACCAGATCATTCCATGGAAATAAGTTCTCAGCTGCCAGGGAGGGTTTGGTGAGGCTTCTACTCTGTGCAAGGCTAGATGGGAAAATTACTCTGATATACCAGATATCTTGATAGAAAAGGTCAAAATAATTGCAACTATCCTTTCAATGGGAAATTTTTACATTCTGTGTCTGCACATGTGGTGGTTACAAGAAATATTCCAGTCTTAACTTTTAGTCAAACTGACTACACAGTGGTATGATAAAAGAAAAAAAGACCAGAATTTCCAGTCTTTCACTAATCACATTTTCATGTAGATGAACCAGACAGATCATATTGACCAGAATTTGTGACAAGACTCATTCTGTGAACTATTCAACCACCGTGTTTACTGAGGAAACAACTGTATTTAGTATAGCCTCAAGGAAAATATATTTGATAACATATCATCTGGTAAAGAGTAGGAAAAATACAATTTTAACTTATACCATCGATCCCAATCTAAATATCTGATATTTAAAAAAAAAAAAAAGCCTGCAGTTTTAAACGGACACTACATAATTAAAGAAATTTCCTAAGACTTTCCCAAAGCAAAAGCACAGCTCTCTTAATAATCATAAACTAAGTTGGGCAATCTAATAAACTGTATGATCATTGCTTGCTTTTTAATGGATTTTATGCAATAGCATTTTAAATCCATTTTTAACTTCAGTTTTACACTTGAAAAGTAATGAATGCTAGGAAAATGTATTGGAAAAAAGTATGTATTTAAATGGAAATAACTCCTTAAAGTATGTTTTTTAAAGTCTTAAAATAATTTTGTATTTTATTCCAGTAGTTTTCCTTTTATTAATTAAAATACATTGGTCTTTTCATTGGCTTGACTGGTTAGCCCCTTTTCAATTTTTAGAATAAAAAAATTCCAAACTTTTAAATAAATTACTGGTATTATTTCCTTATAGCTTATTTAATTACTTAACTTCTATTTGTATAATGTGGTGGAGAAGATCATGGATTCATGCAGCTGAAGTCAAGCTGGTTGCCAGAGGTGAGGGAGGTGGGGGAATAGGTAATATAGGTGAAGGGGATTAAGAGTACAAATTTCCACTAATAAAATAGGTAAATCATGGGGATGAAAAGTACAG